>NC_057807.1:186091884-186094292 GCF_018294505.1 Triticum aestivum
ATTTTCTGTTTCGGTTTTTATTTAATAAATATCTGCAACTTTGTTGAATTAAATAAAATACCTAGGCAACTTCAAAAATCACCAAACTATTCCTGGCCCATAGTTGGATTATTTCCAACATGAAACATTTTAGTTTGGAGATATTTGAGCATTTAAATATTTTATATTATTTTAAATGCCCAAATTCAAATATTTATGATTTAATTCAAAAACCCTAGGATGGCCTAGGAAAATGTGCACCACTTTTGGCAGAGGTTCTGAACCAAGACAAAAATGATGGGCATTTTAGAAGGGCATTTCAGGTTCATTGAAAAATTATTTTAGTAACCCTAGTTGGTTTCAGAGGGGACTGGGGGTTCTGTCATCCCCATTTCAAGTTTCTGATGAATGAGTAAACATGATGCAACACTCTAATGCATGACTAGCTAGGGTGTGACACACTTTCATATACTAGTGGGAATTTTTCATTATAAAACTTGGCTTGTATATTCCAATGATGGGGCTTCCTCAAAATGCCCTAGGTCTTCGTGAGCAAGCGAGTTGGATGCACACCCACTTAGTTTCTTTTGTTGAGCTTTCATATATTTATAGCTCTAGTGCATCCGTTGCATGGCAATCCCTACTCACTCACATTGATATCTATTGATAGGCATCTCCATAGCCCGTTGATACGCCTAGTTGATGTGAGACTATCTTCTCCCTTTTTGTCCTCACAACCACCACCATATACCACCATAGTGCTATGTCCATGGCTTGCGCTCATGTATTGCATAAGAGTTGAAAAGGCTAAAGCACGTTAAAAAGTATGAACCAATTGCTCGGCTCGTCATCGGGGTTGTGCATGATGGGAGTATTTTGTGTAATGAAAATGTAGCATGGCCTAACTATATGATTTTGTAGGGATAAGCTTTCTTTGGCTATGCTATTTTGATAGGACATGATTATTTGTTAGTATGCTTCGAGTATTACTATTTTTATGTTTTATAAGCTTCTATCTTGAATCATTTGGACTTGAACAATCATGCCACAATAAAGAAAATTACATTGAGAATTATGCTAGGTAGCATTCCACATCAAAAATTCTGTTTTTATCATTTACCTACTCGAGGACGAGCAGGAATTAAGCTTGGGGATGCTTGACATGTCTCCAACGTATCTATAATTTTTGATTGTTCCATGCTATTATATTACCTGTTTTGGTTGTTTATGGACTGTACTTTACACTTTTATATCATTTTTGGGACTAACCTACTAACCGGAGGCCCAACCCGTATTGCTGTTTTTTTGCCTATTTAAGTGTTTGGAAGAAAAGGAATATCAAGCGGAGTCCAAATGGAATGAAACCCTCGGGAGCGATCTTTTTGGAACAAACGTGATCTAGAGGACTTGGAGTGCAAGTCAAGAAACAATCGAGGAGGCCATGAGGGTGGAGGACGCGCCCCCTACTGGGCGCGGCCCCCTATCTCGTGGGCCCCTCGAGAGTCCACCGACCTACTTCTTCCTCCTATATATACCCATGTACCCCGAGAACATCAGAGGCGAGCACGAAAAACTATTTCCACCATCGTAACCTTCTGTATCAGCAAGATCCCGTCTTGGAGCCTTCGTCGGCGCTCCGCAGGAGGGGGAATCAACCACGGAGGGCTTCTACATCAACACCATAGCCTCTCCGATGAGTTGTTGTGAGTAGTTTACCACAGACCTTCGGGGTCCATAGTTATTAGCTAGATGGCTTCTTCTCTCTCTTTGAATCTCAATACCATGTTCTCCTCGATCTTCTTGGAGATCTATTCGTGTAACATCCCAAATTTTCAATTTGGAATGTTATACATAGATCATTCTTGCATATCATATTTTTGTTGCATTGTTGGCTCGATCCTAGAAATTCTACGCAACTCAAGGACCCACGGAGAGAGTTGGGAATTTCGTTATCTTCATATTTGAGTTTTTCTCAAATTTTGAAAATAGGATCGTTTGGTTTTATTTATTTTACCTTCAATTATTTCTACTACCAAAGTGTCAGAGAGGGAATAAAATGACTTCCCAAAATAAAGAAATAATGAAGATTTAATAAAAAAATCAAATAAGATTTATTTTGGAGTTTTCGCCTTTTTATTTGAATTTAGGAAAAATGCGCGTTTTTCAAAATTGCATTTAGGCCCCAAATAAATGTTCATCTTGTCCGGCTTGATTTTAGAAGCTAGGGAAAATTTATTTCGGGAATTTTGGAGTCCGTTTAGTATTTCTTTTTATTTTTCTTCTGTGCGGAATTATTTAAAAAAAACGCGCAACCGCCTTACGGGCCGTGCCCGAGCGGGACTCCGCTCGGGGGGGCACTATAAATAGCGCCGCCCCGGTGCCCCGGCCCAGCCGCCCGACCACGCCGGCCCACATCGCAAACCCTAACC
>NC_057807.1:186094676-186101731 GCF_018294505.1 Triticum aestivum
CGCCGCCGAGGTTCGCCGCTGCCTCGATCCGCGTGCCGCTGGTTTTATTTTAAAAACCGGGCGGTTTTATTACGGTTTTTTTTGGTTTTTTTGGTTTCGTTTATATTTAGTTTTCGGTTTTTTTTCCGGTTTAGGTTAATTAGCGGACGTTCGTCCGTTAGTTCATTTTAACGAACGCGTTTGTCAGATCCGTTTAGTTAACGAACGTTCGTTCGTTAACCCGTTCGTCGTTTTTTTCTTTTTCTCGGATTTAATCCGCGATTTTTCTGATCGCGATTCCTGATCCGATTTTCGTTTTAGTATAACTTTTCGCTCGTTTATCGGAATCAGGCAATTCAAGTGCCTGGAGTTTTGTCTCGAAACCCTCTTTCCGAATAATCTACTTAAAGAAGTTTTTGCTTCTGTAAAATTTGACTTTGATCTAGATTAGTAGAACGAAGCTGTTTCTTTCGCCGTTTGACTTTAGTTGCTTTGTTTGATTTGTTTCTTTTTGCAAACCGGAGTTCTTAAGTTGAACATTCTGGTTGGATCTTTTATTCGAGTTTTACCTGTGCATTAGATGAGTACTTATTGTATGCTTGTTTGTTTGTCTGTGATAGAATACCCGGAGTGCGCCGCCTGTTACTTTGAGTCTCTAAGTTTCGCGGATCATCAGCAGGGCAAGTAACACTTGATCATACCTTTCTACTACCTAGTTTTTATGCATTAGATCTATCCTCCAAACAATTGCATGATTAGGATCTAATTAAATTGTGGGATGGGAATGTAGTTGAGGTAGTACCTATTACCTGTTTTATTATCAAACCTTCGGGAGTTACTTCTACGTTTGCTTATTATGCCATGCTATGCTAGTAAACGTGGATTGGATGAGTGTATCCATGACAGATGTGAGATTGTTAATTAATGGTTTATTTAAGGTGGCAACTTAAACACACATCTGGGAGGATTGAGGCACCTGTTTTCTAGCAGGACTTGCCTGTATTTCTTCGGACCGCCACCCAGGCTCAAAGGGATCATGAGATTATTCAAACTAGAAACTTACGTGTGCAGCCACAAGCCATTATGGTCTCTGGCATAGTTGACTAAGTTGTGCGAACTCTTACGGGTAGACTAGCAGATGTAGGGGAATGTAGGTGTACCGGTCTACCCACATGTAAGGTGCTAGTGCTTCCGAAAGACTATGTCTCGGTCATTCATTTCTCAAACATCATGTAGTGCAAGGAATCCAACGGAGGCGATCGAGTCTTGTGGGGAAAAGTGCGCAAACCTCTGCAGAGTGTATAAACTAATCATGGTTAGCCGTGTCCCCGGTTATGGACGTTTTGAGTATCTAGTACTTGATTATCATGTGAATCTCATCATGTTACTTCTAATTTAATATTGTTGGGTTTAATGAGTACTTTTTAATTGGGATTGAGAATGTTGTCAACCATTCTCAATGTTTAACAACCACCATGATAGTTAAATAAATTTATTCCTTTACAGTAGGGAAAAATTGGCTTTATGCAAAACTGTAACCATAGAGCTTTACCAGCAGCCAAATATGCATGTAGTATAGCCTATCTCCATTGTTGTTCTCTATGTGTTACATTGCCAGCATATTCCATGTGCTGACCCGTTTTTGGGCTGCAATGTTTCATGTTGCAGACTTTTCAGACGACGAGTAAGGTGCTTTTAGGTCGTGGTTCTATACTCAGTGATGCCGTTGGAGTTGATGGAGTCGCTTATCTTCCAAGCCTTCCACTGTTATCATTTTTAGATGGCCTTAAGCCATATTTATTTCAATAAGTTCTCTTTTGAGACATTCGATGTAATAAGTGTGTGATTGCTACTCTGTTATAAATCCTCCAAGTACTGTGTGGTGTCAGCATTACTGATCCAGGGATGACACCGAGCATAGAGATCAGTCTGTTTGAGGTCTGGTCGCTACAATTCGATATAACTCTTTTTGCGGTGTGTTTGTCAAGATCCGATGAATTGTGGAATTATGATCAAGTTTATCTATGAGAAATATTTGAATCTCCTCTGAATTCTTTTGTGTGATTAAGTTATCTTTGCAAGTCTCTTCGAATTATCAGTTTGGTTTGGCCTACTAGATTGATCTTTCTTGCAATGGGAGAAGTGCTTAGCTTTGGGTTCAATCTTGCGGTGTCCTTTCCCAGTGACAGCAGGGGCAGCAAGGCACATATTGTATTGTAGCCATCAGGGATAAAAAGATGGGGTTTATATCATATTGCATGAGTTTATCCCTCTACATCATCTCATCTTTCTTAATGCGTTACTCTGTTCTTTATGAACTTAATACTCTAGATGCATGCTGGATAGCGGTCGATGTGTGGAGTAATAGTAGTAGATGCAGGCAGGAGTCGGTCTACTTGTCACGGACGTGATGCCTATATACATGATCATGCCTAGATAATCTCATAATTATTCGCTTTTCTATCAATTGCTCGACAGTAATTTGTTCACCCACCGTAATACCTATGCTATCTTGAGAGAAGCCACTAGTGAAACCTATGGCCCCCGGGTCTATCTTTTATCATATAAGCTTTCAATCTACTTTTATTTGCATCTTTACTTTTCCAATCTATATCATAAAATACCAAAAATATATTTATCTTATCATATTATCTCTATCAGATTTCACTTTCGCAAGTGGCCGTGAAGGGATTGACAACCCCTTTATTGCGTTGGTTGTGGTTCTTGTTTGTTTGTGTAGGTGCGTGGGACTTTTGAGGAGCCTCCTACTGGATTGATACCTTGGTTCTCAAAAACTGAGGGAAATACTTACGCTACTACCCATCGAAGATGACCCTAAAAAGTTATGAAGGCATTGAATACATTGGTGGTTCGTGAAGACATACACGTTGAAGATAATGACGTATGAAGACATTCGCTTGAAGATAATGGAGTGCCAAGAAATAGTTTCTTTCGTAGTTTCATTTTCTTTCTTTCTTGAGTCATAGGAACCACCGAACTGTCAAGTGGGTCCAGGTGAACAAAGTCAGAAAAACTGACGTGGTGCTCAACCCAAATCCTATGTCTTCGAGTGAAGACAATGAGAGAAAATCTTATCCTAAGTTGGATAAGTCACCTTTGCTTGTAAGCCAAGCCAAGTTGCCGCGTATGTTTGAAATCCGACGGTTGGACATGTGTTGGTTGTCCATTGACCCAGGGTAATTTAGGACAAATCATGTCGGGTTGCCCTGGCTATAAATAGCCACCCCTCCACCATAAATGGGTGGCTACTCAGAGTTAGTGCACGGCTTTTGTCGTTTGAGAGTAACCCACCTCTGAAGCCTTTGAGAGGGAATCCTTGCGAGGACAAAACCCAAAACACCCAGAGCCCAAAGAGTGTTTGGCATCTCTAAAGTTTTTCTGTTCCACGTGATCTGAAGACTTATTACACTTGAAGACTGTGATCTTTCAGTCGGTTAGGCGTCGCATTCTGAGCATCCAAGAGTCATTTTGTATTGCCGGTGAACAAAGTCTATGAAGGTTTGGAAGTCTAACTTGAAGACTTACCTGAGTGATTTGGCGAGCACTAAGTGACCTTAGCTCAAGGGGAATAGGTGAAGACATTGTCTTCTGAATTCAATCTCAGCCTTCCTAACCAGACATAAAGTTGTCGCAGCAATTGGAACTGGTCTACCAAACCATTGTATTTGTCAAGCAACTGGTTCTATCACTTCACCCCTACTTACTGTCTAGCTTCGTGAATTCATTGCTTGCCTGCTTTGATTAATTCATTGTGTGACGACATTCACCCCTGATTGCATATTTGGCTTCATACTATTTTCCTATTTTGATCTGCTCTACCTAGCTGCTACTTGTCTTCGTGCTTTCACTGTACTGTACCTTGTCAATTGCATGGCTAGTGTAATTTATCTTTTGATGTATTTTGTTTAGTTCTTTATTTATCCTGTTCGTCTTTGAATATCTTGTTGTTTTGAAGACTCCCATAAAATTGCCTATCCACCCCCCTCTAGTCGATAACTAGCTAGCACTTTCAATTGGTATCAGAGCAAGGTGCTCCCTTTTTCTGTGTAATTCAGTTTAACCACCTGGAGTTTTAGCTAGTCGATTGGAGGAATAATCAAGGTCTCCGCTATATGCCCTATCTTTGATGGCACTGATTACCCCTAGTGCAAGAATAAGATGTGCATGCATCCTGAAGTCATTGACAACGACATCTGGTATGTCGTCAAGACTGGTGTTCCCAAAGTCGGTAAAGGCAAAAAAAGCGTTGATTAAAAAACAATCATTTGATTTAGTTTTTTGCTCTCCCTTAGTAGGCCGCAAAGGAGTCTATCTATCTGTCATATGCCATATTTGATCCATGCATTGTTAATGCGTCTACAATACTATTACACGTTCGAGACCAATAACTAATGTATTAAAGTGTAAAATAGCCAGGGGATTAATCTTCCAAAATAGAATGCCATTAGGCGCAAGATCGAAACACTTTGGGTTATTGAGAGCTTGGGCCAGCAACTATGCATCCATTTTTACCATGACTTTGGTCATCCCCGAGCGTATAGCCTGACTCGTTACTTGGATATATGCCTCCGCCTACGCTTGCAAGGTATCCTGAACATGATCCATTCTATCCACTCTTGATCTCATAACATCGCCCTATTCGTCTGTGATCAAAAATTCCCATGTAAGTGCATCTAGTGCACCCCTAGTTGGTTTTGGAGTATAGACGCCAAACTTGGTTGAGGGACTAATGTGTTTGTGAGATTCGCAGGAGAACACAGGTAGAAGTCCCTATTGATTCGGTTTACCCATCGAAGATGACCCCTAAAAATTTATGAAGACAATGGTGGTTCGTGAAGACATACACGTTGAAGATAATGATGTATTAAGACATTCGCTTGAAGACAATGGAGTGCGAAGACATAGTTTCTTTCGTAGTTTCATTTTCTTCTTTCTCGAGTCATAGGAACCACCAAACTGTCAAGTGGGGTCCTGGTGAACAATGTCAGAAAAACTTACGTGATGCTCAACCCAAATCTTATGTCTTCGAGTGAAGACAATGAGAGAAAATCTTATCATGAGTTGGATAAGTCAGCTTTGCTGGTAGCCCAAACCAAGCTGTCGCGTGTGTTTGAAATCCGACCGTTGGACACGTGTCGCTTGTCCATTGACCCAGGGTCATTTTGGACAGATCATGTTGGGTTGCCCTGGCTATAAATAGCCACCCCTCCACCATAAATGGGTGGCTGCTCAGAGTTAGTGCATGACTTTTGTCGTTTGAGAGCAACCCACCTCCGAAGCCTTTGAGAGAGAATCCTTGCGAGGACAAAAACCCAAAACGCCCAGAGCCCAAAGAGTGTTTGGCATCACTAAAGTCAATACCTCGTGATCCGAAGACTTATTACGTGTGATCCGAAGACTTATTACACTTGAATACTATGATCTTCCAGTCAGTTAGGCATCCCATTCTAAGCATCCAAGAGTCATTGTGGATTGTCGATGAACGAAGCCTATGAAGGTTTGGAAGTCTACCTTGAAGACTTACCTGAGTGATTGGGCGAGGACTAAGTGACCTTAGCTCAAGGGGAATAAGGTGAAGACTTGGTCTTCTGAGTTGAATCTCATCCTTCCTAACCAGACGTACATTTGTCGCAACAACGAGAACTGGTGTATCAAATCTTTGTCTTCGTCAAGCAACTGGTTCTATTACTTCGCTCGTACTTACTGTCTAGTTTCGTGAAGTCATTGCTTGCCTGCTTTGATTAATTCATTGTGTGAAGACATTCACCCCTGATTGCATATTTGGCTTCATACTATCTTCCTATTGTGATCTGCTCTAACTAGCTGCCACTTGTCTTCATGCTTTCACTGTACTAAACCTTGTCAATTGCATGGCTAATTTAGTTTATCTTCCGCTGTATTTTGTTCAGTTCTCTGTTTATCATGTTCGTCTTCGAATACCTTGTTGTTTTGAAGACTACCATAAAATCGCCTATTCACCCCCTCTAGTCGATAACTAGCACTTTCAATTGGTATTAGAGCAAGGTGCTCCCTTGTTCTGTGTGATTCGGTTTAACCACCTGGAGTTTTAGCTATGTCGATTGGAGGGATAATCAAGGTCTCCGCTGCATGCCCCGTCTTCGATGGCACAAATTAACCCTACTGGAAGAATAAGATGCGCATGCATCTTGAAGCTATTGACAGCGACCTACGGTATGTCATCAAGACTGGTGTTCCCAAAGTCAGTGAAGGTGTCATCGCTATTGATGTCAAGAGATTCACACAACTGGACTCAACCGCCAAGAACATCATCTGTGATCATTTGACCAAAGGGCAGTATGGCCGCGTGAGTGCTCTGGAATCTGTGAAGCTAGTCTGGGACTGGCTATCTGTAATGCCCTAAGACTGATGCGCCAGGTGTCTTCTAGTTATTCGCTGCCTTGCCATGTCATTTTTTTGCGTGTTGCACTTTGCCATGGCATCATATGCATTTCATCTGCATGTTTTTCAAAACTTGCATCCGTTCGGGTTCCCTCGGTTCTCTCTGTTGTCCGTTTCGAATTCCGACTCTCTCGCATGCACCCGTCGCCCCTCTCAGTTCTTGTTTTGTGAGCCGCCAAAAAATGTTCTTGAAATGGGCCGAGATTTGCCGAGTGGCCTTAGTATATCACCGGTAGACCACTTGTCAAATTTCATTCCATTTGGAGGTCGTTTGATGCCCCAGCGGTTAACCGAGTTAAACAAAACCCCTCTCTCTTTGCAGCCCAGCACCCCTTCACCACAGCCCACTAGCCCATCTAACCCTCCTCCATGTTCTTCGTTGTTGGATCACGATCGTGTGGGTGAAAACCGCACCTCATTTGGATTCTCCTAGCTCCCTCTACCTATATAAACACCTTCCCCCCATTTTTTCGCGGTCCAAACCCTAGTCCACCTTCCTCCGCGCCGCCGGACATGTCCGCCGACGGCTGGACACGTCCAGCCGCCGCCCCCAGCGAATCGCGCGCCACCACGTCGCCCCCGCGCCGACCCCGCTGTCGCGGCCCGCCGCAGCCCAGATCTAGCCCTCCGTGGGC
>NC_057807.1:186102122-186113920 GCF_018294505.1 Triticum aestivum
ACCCCGCGCCGCCCCTCCGTGCGCCACCGCTGTCCGGATTTGCCCCGGCCGGATACGACTCCCACTGTCACCGGAGCGCCTCGCCGTCGCCTCCCGGCCTCCCCCGACGTCGCCCGAGTTCGCCGACGTCGCCACCTCGCCGGATCTGGACAAGTGGACCAGATCCACCGGGCCCTCCAACCAAACGCGCCTGTGCCCCTGGATCTCCTCGTCCCGCACGGCTCCATCCAGTTTTCGTCCGCGGGTATAAATTCCATCGTCTTTTTTCTGAAATCATCTCATGTGTGCAGCTTCATCATGGCATAACTCCGTGCATATTGCTCTGTTTTGTGTGTATGGTATGTCAAAATGTTCATCTCAGAGTGCTCTTCATGATGGAGTAGTTTGCATGCATGTTCCTGTTCACATTGATGCCTTAATCTTCGTTGCAAAACTACTAAGTGATATAAACTGCTGTAATCTGCTGATTGTTAACATCATGTATGCATCTTGTGAGTGCCATAACTTTGTCTCTGTTGATCCTATGATGATGATATTGATATGCACATATTCTGCCCTTCATGCTCTACATGTTGGTTGCTTTTACATTCATTTTAGGGTGCATATTGACATCTTAATCCCTGTTGCAAAAGTGCATGTTGCTGTTAACTACTGTAACTTGCTGATTTGTTATTTTTGTTGCATTTTGTTGTGCATCCTATGATCATGAGGTCTACATGTTTTAGGATAATTTTTATGCCATCTTTATAGTGGTGCCATCCATGTTTTTTTATGTGCCATGTAGTGAGTGCAACAAGCTCGTGAAGTGGACTACTTGCTGTTATTGTTTTGCTATGCTGAATCTGTCATATCATGATGCCATGTTTGCTTGATGCTACCAATTAATCCATGCATAATCGGGAGATGCTTAGTTGACATATTGATGTCCATGTTATGCTATATCATGCCATGCCTTTTGATGCCCTATATATGTCCTATAGAATATGTTTTCATTGCCATGAAAATGCCTACATGCTATTCCAGTTTTCTGTTAACTTCATGATGCTATGTTGTGAGCTTGATATTAAATATTACATGCCTCTTTTGGAGATTCTCCAATTACATTAATTGTAGTACGCTATGATTACTCTATTCACATTCCATGGTTGTTAATTTTGGATGTCATATGCCTCTGATTCATGCTTGCAAACATGCTATGATAATGTTGTTGTTTTACACTTGCTGAAACTGTTTCAACATTCAATCTTGTCTTGTTGGTTCCTAGTAATCCATGAGGCATATGTATATCATGCTTTGAGGTTAATTTCTCTTTGTTATGTGTATTTTGATGCCATGCCCTTGGTTGCTATGTTTACTTGCAGTAGCTTGTCTCTTTCTTGCTCTCAAGTTGCCATCATATTAAATCTGCTCATGTATATGCTCGTGTGTTATAAAGTTGCCTTTTGCTTTGATCATATTGGTTTAATCTTGATGCCTATGAACCTTAACCTTAATAGTATTTGAAGTATGTTATCAGTACATGAAGTGCATGTCAAGTTTGTGTCATATGATTCTTGTAGTATGTTGTTTTGATGTTTGCAAAGTGCCTACTTGCTGTTTTGGGCAGATTGTTGTTATATCTTGTTTGGAGTGTATGTGTTGCACCGTCGCTCCATTTTGAGCATGCTCTATATGAAAATTGCTTAGAATTGCATGTAGTTTCATCATGTCCTGTCGAATCCTTGTTTGAGAGTGTGTGCTTGATGTTTGAATGCATTTTGCATCAATGCCATGTTTAATTTGTTTTGCTCATATCTTCTAGGCCGTAGCTCCGAACTAAATGAACTTTATATGTAACTTGACTAGAATTACATGTAGATCATCATGGTGCACTTTAACTTGCTGTTTAACTACTTGAACATAAGGTTTATTCAGATCTGGACTAATTTCGAAATTTGCATATGAGGACTTACCGTATTTGTTATATGTTGTTTCCGACCTCAGTTAAACTTGCTTTGATGTGTTGTTCTTGTATGCATATTCTCTTGCCATGACTAGCATCATATAGCCTTTGTCATGCATCTTACTTGGTTGATCATCATGTCATGTTTATGTGTTGTGTGTTTACCATGTTGTTTGCTTCTTTCCGGTTGTGCTTCTTCTTGATAGTTCCTGTTTCGTTGCGATCGTGAGGATTCATTCGACTAAGCTTGGTTCATCTTCGCCCGTTCATCTTCTTCATGGGCTCGTTCTTCTTCCTAGCAGTATTTCAGGCAAGATGACCGTTACCTGGATCTCACTACTATCATTGCTATGCTAGTTGCTTCATTCTATCACTATGCTGCTACGTATCACTTGTTTACCATGCCTCCCAAATTGCCATGTCAGCCTCTAACCTTTTCACCCTTCCCAGCAAACTGTTGTTTGGTTATGTTATCGCTTTTGCTCAGCCCCTCTTATAGCGTTGTTAGTTGCAGGTGACGTTGAAGATTGCTTCACGTTGGAACATGATTATGTTGGGATATCACAATATCTCTTATTTTAATTAATGCATCTATATACCAGGTAAAGGGTGGAAGGCTCGGCCTTTTGCCTGGTGTTTTGTTCCACTCTTGCCACCCTAGTTTTTGTCATACCGGTGTTATGTTCCTTGATTTTGCGTTCCTTACGCGGTCGGGTTTATGGGAACCCCTTGATAGTTCGCTTTGAATAAAACTCCTCCAGCAAGGCCCAACATTGGTTTTTACCATTTGCCTAGCATAACTAAAATTTAAATAGGGGATTTTCTCTGGACCCCTAGTTTCTTAATCAACCCCCCCGGGCCAGTGCTCCTCCGATTGTTGGTCCGAAACGAGCAGACTGCGGGGCAACCGTCGGGCAACTCGAGGTCTGGTTTTACTCGTAGGATGTCTCATCCGGTGTGCCCTGAGAACGAGATATGTGCAGCTCGTATCGGGATTTGTCGGCATAGTCGGGCGATCTTGCTGGTTTGTTTTACCATTGTCAAAATGTCTTGTAACCGGGATTCCGAGTCTGATCGGGTCTTCCCGGGAGAAGGAATATCCTTCGCTGATCGTGAGAGCTTGTGATGGGCTAAGTTGGGACACCCTTGCAGGGTATAAACTTTCGAGAGCCGTGCCTGCGGTTATGTTGCATATGGGAATTTGTTAATATCCGGTTGTAGAGAACTTGACACTTGACTTAATTAAAACGCATCAACCGCGTGTGTAGTTGTGGTGGTCTCTTCTCGGCGGAGTCCAGGAAGTGAGCACAGTTTGGGTTATGTTTGGACGTAAGTAGTTCAACGTCACTTCTTGATCATTACTAGTTTGCGGCCGTTTGTGTAGCTTCTCATCTTATTCTTGTATTCGTAAGTTAGCCACCATATCATGCTTAGTCGCTGCTGCAACCTCACCACTATCCTTTCCTTACCCATTAAGCTTCGCTAGTCTTGATACTCATGGTAATGGGATTGCAGAGTCCTCGTGGCTCACAGATTACTACAACAACAGTTGCAGGTACAGGTAATGCGTTGATCATGGCATGAGAGCGATGTTTACTTGTTTTGGAGTTCTTCTTCTGCTTCTTCTTTGATCAAGGGATAGGTTCCAGGTCGGCAGCCTGGGCTAGATGGGTGGATGTCAGTTGAGTTTCTGTTTGTGTTTCATCCATAGTCGGATGTTGCTCATATGTATGATGTTGTTGTATTCATGTGGCATTGTATGCCTCTTTATGTATCCCCAACTATTATGTAATGGTACGATGTAATGATATTCACCTTGCAAAAGCGTCTCCAATATGCGCTTCTATCCTTGGTGGGACCTTCGAGTTCCTTTAGGATAGGGTCGCATATTGGGCGTGACACTATCTAGGGTCAACAAAGGTGTCTCAACTCAGAGAGACTCGAGAATTGATGTTCTTCGCAATCTCTTCAACCGCTTCAAGAGGCTTGACAATGATAATGTCCAGCTCACCTTTGAACATCTTACCGATATCACCAATGTGTTGGAGATATGCCCTAGAGGCAATCATGTATGATGATATTTCCTATGTGTTTATGAATAAAGATAGTCCTTGGATGTAATCAATGATACTTGTTGGCAAGTACGTGACTTGTCTGTGAGATCTTGTGTTGTATGGTACATCCTAAATAGTCCCTAGTCGCAAGTGATGTGTGGGCACACATCGGACTAGACTAGCATATGACACAATGGATTGCTCGGTCTCACTAGCCATGGAGCATTGGATGCGAACTTGATAATATGGACTTGGAACGATCTGGTCGGATTCGATGTAGTCGAATCCGAGTCGAGATAAGGTCCGAGTGGGACAGGCCCAACTATGAGACGCAGCGATATGTCATCTGTGAGTCTCTAGTACAACATACGTTCTATGTCGTAAGACCTGAGCTGAGGCATGTACTCGGGATGGTGACAGACTTGCTTTGGGCCGACCAAACGCTACTCCGTGACTGGGTAGTTACAAAGGTAGGTTTCGGGTTTGTCCAGTCCCATGCTGCGAGACATGGTCAAGCAAGATGGGATTTGCCCCTCCGATCATGAGAGATATACTCTGGGCCCCTCGTGTGATCCGACCAAGAGAAGCATGGCCATGCAACAAGGATTATGAGATAATCCGGATAGTGGTTGGCATCACTTGAACGAGAAAGAGGTCAGGCTAGCACAAGGATGACAGCCTCACCTTGAGCCCGACAACATATATCGTGAGGCAAAGGGAACAGAAGTGTGACACATTGTACAGGTTCGCCTAACTAGCTTCATAGTCTGCTTGGTGGTCGGTACGCCTTGCTAGAGGCCACTACCAACTGTGCAGGTCGGAGGTGATCCGAACTGTGACCAAGCCGACTTGAACCTAAGGGGTCGCGCGCTTAAGGGAAGGAACCTACGAGGTCGGTTCAGAGGACACTGGTCAGATGTGATCCGAACTTGACTTGGAACGCGACCGAGTAGACTTTGGGCTTTAGGGTCCGTGCGAGGCCCAAGTGTTGAGCCCACGACGGACGCCTATATAAAGTGGAGGCGCGGCACACTCATGCGGTTGATCGCTTCGGCGCTGTCACTAGAGTTTGCATGTGTTGCGAATAGACTCCTCCACTCGCTGCTGGTTGTGTGATCGGACCTAGCAGTCCGGTGCATGATGTTCCTCCTGCATGCACAGATACCATTAGAGGCGGTGCACTTGCGACGCTTCAGCGAACCTGTATGAGGGATCGGACGACCGGCTGTTCGAGGGAGATCGGATGAGGAGGAGACGATCCACGCGGATGCGCTTCCCCAACTCTTCTTCCGCTACACGGCACTGCGCGTCTAGTGGTAACGAACTGTGATCCATCTCCTATAGCATGTTCCTGTTGTTCTGCGCGTAGGAAAATTTTAATTTGCAGTCGACGCACCCTACTGTAGACCCCAACAGTGGTATCAGAGCCTCTGCTATAGGATCTGGATTCAGATCGTATGCATATTAGATATGTGGAGGTGGGAGATTAGATCTGTTGTTGTTTAGGAGATCGGCTATGTGCACGGTTGATGTGATCAACTACACATGGGGATCGTTGAGGCTCTGTTTTCTGTCAATCAGGATCGATGAGGTCGTGACACGATCTACCCCTATCGGCCGGTCATCTGCCATCGGGGTTAACAGTGAAACATAAACCCGAATCGGACTCACGATGATCGATAAGATCGGCCAGATCAGAAAATTCGGCATGATCAGAGTTCAGATGTGATCTGTGATTTCCGAAAACGTGTGCGTAGCGCCGTGTATTTTATACCGGACACACAAACTGGTAGAATGCGATTCTATGCATAACCTTGTTTTGCAGGTTTGATGTGAATAGTATGGCTCATGTGTATGTGATGCATGTGTGTAATTTATATGTGGCCTGCATGTCATGTTTATCAGCCGGCAGGAGCCAAAGTGATGTCATTATATTGTACAATGACCTGCGTGTCGACTTCTGACTCTATGTAAAATTCATTACTAGTTGTAGTAGTTGGATAATAGAGATCAGGTTGGGAGCTTGGTGTCCCGGCGTGACAAACAAGATGGAGTTCGTAGATGGTCATCGGAGTCGGAGCCGACCTGGAAGAACGTCCATGAAGGAGCCATACTATTTCACAATATGTGTTTATTTGTTATTGTTATGCTTCTTTGTTTCTATGCATGTTAGAATGGTAGAATGATCCCTCATGAATATCAAGTGAATTGCCATCCCCGATGCACCTTCGCACGTCACGTACGTCTAGTAGTGGGCTCATAAAATTGGGGTGCTGCTGGGTGTCCTTGAACTGAAGGGTTCATGTCGGACACGGACATGCACTGCATTAGGTTAACTTGACAAGGCTATCAAAATGGGTTTGGGCCTTGTGGCAAAGAAGGTTGGGAGCCGGGGTATGAGATACCTTTCCGGCCGACAGGAGTCGTATATAGATGCGATTAGCAAGGAGTTGCTTACCAGATAGGTATGTTGGCTAGCAGTGATGCTAAAGCTCACTAGTCGCATGCGCTAGTCGGATCCTGAACCACTGAGAGTTTGTGGAGGGATGCTGACTTCAGTGGGAGTATTTTTGTTTAGGCTTGAATTACTCTACATAAACACAATGCTTAGTGATTGCATATTTTCTGTTGTAGATCAATGGCACCACCTGCTCAACTCAACTTTGCATTGAAATCAATTCTGGAAAAGGATAAACTGAATGGAACAAACTTTACCACCTGGTATAGAAATCTGAGAATCGTTCTCAAGCATGATAAAAAGGAACATGTTCTAGAGGATCCACTTGTAGAGGAACCTGCCGATAATGCTAATGCCACAACTAAGAATGCCTACCAGAAACTCGTTGATGAATCAATGGAGATCAGCTGTCTGATGCTGGCTTGTATGGATCCCGATTTGCAACAACATTTCGAAAATGTTGAGGCTTACGATATGATCGAGAGTCTCAAGAGCATGTTTCAGACACAGGCTAAGACCGAAAGGTTCAACGTCTGGCGATCCTTGATGGATTGCAAGCTGAAGGAAGGTGATCCAGTGAGCCCACATGTGATTAAGATGATCGGATATGTGCAAGCTTTGGATCGTTTGGGCTTCCCGCTCTTGGATGAGTAGGCTACTGATGCAGTTCTGGGTTCTCTTCCGCCCAGCTATGGGACGGTCATCTCGAACTATCATATGCATGGCATGGATAAGAAGCTCACTGAATTGCATGGGATGCTCAAAGTGGCAGAGCAGGATATTATGAAAGGCACGCATCAAGTGTTGATGGTGCAGAAATCGACTATGTTCAAGAAGAGTTGGTCCAAGAAAAAGGCTAAGGCAAAGGGCACAGAGACGGTAACCTCTGCTGCTGCGCCAAAGTCTGGACCGGACTCGAAGACCATTTGCTATCACTGTGAGGAGACCGGTCACTGGAAGAAGAACTGTAGCAAGTGGCTTGCAAAGCATGGCAAGAAGGCCGGAAATGCTTCTTTGGGCAAAGGTACACTTGTTGCATATGTTATAGACATTTACCTTGCTAACATACCTAGTAGCTCTTGGGTATTTGATACCGGATTGGTTGTTCATATTTGGAACTCGATGCAGGGGCTGGTAAGAACTAGGCGTGTGGCACAAGGGGAGATTGACATCAGGGTCGGCAACAAAGCAAGAGTTGCTGCGTTGGAGGTCGGCACAATACAACTCCAGCTTCCTTCCGAATTCATTATGGAATTAAAAAATTGTTATTACATTCCTGCACTTAGTCGGAACATTATTTCCGCCTCATCTTTGATGATTCAAGGTTATGAATTCAATTTAAAGGACAAATGGTTGTTCGATATTTTTGAATGGTATGTTCCACGGCTATGCACCCATTGTTGATGGGCTATTTATATTGAATCTAGAACAGGAACCTGTCTATAACGTGAATGTCAAGAGGCATAAGACTAATGAGATAAATCCGACGTACTTCTGGCATTGCCGGCTTGGGCACATTAGTCGAAAACGTAGGAAGAAGCTCCATGATGATGGGCTCCTAACTTCGTCCGACTTTGAGTCGTTCGAGACATGAAAATCATGCTTGCTCAGCAAGATGACTAAGTCTCCTTTCGCAAAGAGTTGCGAGAGTGTCACGCCCAATATGCGATACTATCCTAAAGAGACTCGAAGGTCCCACCAAGGATAGAACCGCATATTGATACGCTTTTGCAAGGTGGATATCATTACATCAACATTACATTATAGATGGGGATACATACATAAGGCATACAATGCCACACGAATACAACTTCATCTTACATAAGAGCACCATCCGACTACGGATGAAACACAAACAGAAACTCAAACGACATCCACTCTGCTAGCCCAGGCTGCCGACCTGGAACCTATCCCCTGATCGAAGAAGAAGCAGAAGAAGAACTCCAAACAAGCAAACATCGCTCTCGCATCAAGATCATCGCATAACCTGTACCTGCAACTGTTGTTGTAGTAATCTGTGAGCCACGAGGACTCAGCAATCCCATTACCATGGGTATCAAGACTAGCAAAGCTTAAAGGGAAAGGAAGGGGGTAAAGTGGTGAGGTTGTAGCAGCGACTAAGCATATATGGTGGCTAACATACGCAAATAAGAGCGAGAAGAGAGCAAAGGAACGGTCGTCAACTAGTAATGATTAAGAAGTGATCATGAGCTCCTACTTACGTCAATCATAACACAGAAACCGTGTTCACTTCCCGGACTCCGCCGAAAAGAGACCATCACGGCTACACACGCGGTTGATGCGTTTTAATTCGGATCTGGTGTCAAGTTATCTACAACCGGACATTAACAAATTCCCATCTGCCACATAACCGCGGGCACGGCTCTCGAAAGTTTATAACCCTGCAGGGGTGTCCCAACTTAGCCCATGATAAGCTCTCGTGATCAACGAAGGATATTCCTTCTCCCAGGAAGACCCGATCAGTCTCGGAATCCAGGTTTACAAGACATTTCGACAATGGTAAAACAAGACCAGCAAGACCGCCCGATGCGCCGACAATCTCGATAGGAGCTGTACATATCTTGTTCTCAGGGCAACACCGGACGAGACAAGCTACGAGTAAAACTAGACCCCGAATTGCCCCGAGGGGGCCCCGCAGGCGCCTCGGTTCAAACCAACACTTAGAGAAGCACTTCCCGGGGGGGGGGGGGCTAAAATAAAGATGACCCTTGGGTTAATTACTCCCAAGGGAAAGGTAGGTGGTGGTGAGGCAAATGGTAAAACCAAGGTTGGGCCTTGCTGGAGGAGTTTTATTCAAAGTGAACTGTCAAGGGGGTCCCATAAATCACCCGACCGCGTAAGTAACGCAAAAATCCGGGAACATAACACCAGTATGACGGAAACTAGGGCGGCAAGAGTGGAACAAAACACCAGGCATAAGGCCGAGCCTCCCACCCTTTACCAAATATATAGATGCATTAATAATATAAGAGATATTGTGATATCCCAACATAATCCTGTCCATCATGGAGCAATCTTCAACTTCACCTGAAACTAACAACGCTATAAGAGGGGCTGAGCAAAGCGGTAACATAGCCAAACAACGGTTTGCTAGGAAGGGTGACAAAGGCTAGAGGCTGACATGGCAAATTGGGAGGCTTGAAGAGCAAGCGATAGGTAGCGCAGCAAAGCGATAGAACGAAGCAACTAGCATAGCAATGATAGTAATGAGATCCAAGGTGACAGTCATCTTGCCTGAAATCCCGCGAGGAATAAGAACGAGTCCATGAAGAAGATGAAGCCACGAAGACGAACCAAGCGTAGAGGAACGAATCCTCACGATCGCAACGAAAACGGGAACTATCGAGAAGAAGCACACAACATGGTAAACACACCACACATAGACAAGACATGATGCACAACAAGCATGATGCATGACAAAGCTACATGAAGCTACTCTTGGCAAGAGACGATGCAAACAAGAGCAACACATCAAAGCAAGTTTAAATGAGGCCGGAAACAACATATAACAAATCCGGTAAGTCCTCATATGCAACTTTCGAAGTTGGTCCAGAACTGAATAAACCTTATGTTCAAGTCATTAAACAGCAAGTTAATATGCACCACGATGAACTACACGAAATTCTAGTCAAGTTACATATAAAGTTCATTAGATTCAGAGCTACGGCCTAGAAGATATGAGCAAAACAAGTTAAGCATGGCATTGATGCAAAATGCATCCAAACATCAAGCAAACACCTCAAAGCAAGGATGCAACATGATAATACGAAACTACATGCAAAATCAAGCTAGTTTCATATAGAGCACACTCAAAACGGAGCAACGGTTCAACACATACACTCTATACAAGTTTAAAGGACAAGCTGTCCAAAACAGCAACTAGGCATCTTACAAGCATCAAACCCACAAGCTACAACACCACAATATAATAAAAAAAGGCATGTGCATGAAGTACAGGTAAAGCATGACAAAACATGAACACTGAGCTAACTCCAGAAATCACTAGAACATGCTCAAAAGGACATGGCAAGATTGCAAATAATAACAGTTTCAGACATAGCAGAAATAACATCAGGTTGCAATGTTTAGATCAAGCAAACATCATTCGACAGTAACATATCATAGAAACTTAAGGCATGGCATGAATCTACTAATTTTGCATATAACAAAAGTCCCTTACTGACCATGAGCCAAAAGGGCACAGAAAATATGATGGCACCCATGTAAACATGGCAAAAGATATGACAGATTCAGACATGGCAGGAACAACAATAAGTAGGCATGTTGGTGAGCTTGAACCACTCACCAAGAGCAATACATGGCATTACAAAGTAACCAACAATAAGAAGACATGTTTATGAAGCTAAGCATGGCAAGATCAAGTCCATAGGGTGCATGGATCACTAGCAAAGCTCATGGCAAAACTGAGCTTAATGTTAAACAGGCTGACAGCAACATTATTTAGCAAGTTTGGTGCAAGATAACAACAAGTTACAGAAGGCTATAGATGCAACCAGGGGCATGAATGGATAGAGCATGACATGTATAACAAATCATCCTTAGTGAACATCTCCAGATTATTCATAGAATGACATGTAGCAGCAGGTTTACATAGCAACAAAATATAACAGAATCAGCCTAGCAAAACAGCAACAACAAGTACCCTACTTAACAAACTTGATGCACTCACTACAAGACTTACAAAAATACATGGATATCACCCCTGTAAAGATGGCATCACATAGTTCAAAACACGTGTAGGGCTCAAGCTCATAAGATGCACACATCAAATGCAACAAAAATGGCAAATCATCAAGTTATAACAGTCTCAACAGGTTAACATCATATAGCAGTCTTGCAACGATGATTTGGGCATCAAGATGAACTCAAATGAACATGGCACAATGGAACGAAATGAGGAGCATCTCACAGCGAACAATTTGAAATATTACACACACAAAACGGAGCAGTATGCAACAAGTTATGATGCTATGAACACGGCAACATTATGCAACAAAATTACAGGACTTGGACGAAATATCACCTCCGGATCTGAGTTGACCCGGGCACGGACGTCGAGGTGCGGCGTGATCTCGCCGGAGGACTTGCCGGAGAGGGGGGGAAGAGCTCGCCGGAGGAGGGGAATCGCCGGATCCGGCGGTCTCCGACCGGATCTGGCCGGATGCGGGGGCCGGTGATGAGGAGGAGGCCGGAGGCGGCTGCGAATGGCGACGGCGGCGCGGGACGCCGGCGAGGAGCACCGGGGTGGCGAACAGGCGACATGGAGCTGGAGAGAGGCGGCGGAGGAGCGGCTTCGGGCGGC
>NC_057807.1:186114342-186121342 GCF_018294505.1 Triticum aestivum
GGGCCCGGCGGGCCTCGCGCGGTGGGAGGAGAGAGAGAGGGCCGGCGGGGACAGGTGTCGGCGCGGGATTTGGCGGGCGGCGGAGGCGAACATGTCTAGCTGCGGCCGGACGTGTCCGGTGGTGGCGGGGAGGATTAGGCTAGGGTTTCATCCACGAAAATTGTGGGGGAGGCACCTATTTATAGATTCTTGGAGCTAGGAGAGTCCAAATGGGGTGCGGTTTTCGCCCACACGATCGTGATCGAACGACCGAGAGCATGGTGGGGGTTTGGATGGGTTATTGGCCCACTTTGGAGGGGTGTTGGGCTGAACACAAAAGAGGCTTTTACGGTTACCCGGTTAACCGTTGGAGTATCAAACGACCTCCAAATGGCACAAAACTTGACAGGCGGTCTACCGGTGCTATACCAAGGCCGCTTGGCAAACCTCGGTCCATTCCAAGAAAGTTTAACACCCGCACACAAAAAGAGGCAAAAGGGGGGCGTCGGAGGACATAGGAGTGCCGGATTGCAAAACGGACAACGGGGAAAATGCTCAGATGCAAGAAACAAACACGTATGCCAATGCGACGCACATGATGACATGATATGAAATGCAGATGATGACATGGCAAAATGCAACACGCAAGCACATGACATGGCAAGGACGACAAATAACTGGCGGACACCTGGCGCATCGGATCCGGGGCGTTACAACACTCCTCCACTAACAAGAGATCTCATCCCGAGATCTTAGGACCGAGACGGAAGGGAAAAAGGGATGAGGTGAAACAAGAACTCAAGAGAGGAAACAAAGAATCACGAGCACATGAGAAGAAGAGAGGAACGACGAGAATGATGAGAATCGAAAGATCACGGAATCAGATAGACTATGAAACCTCTCCTGTTAGAACGAGATAAGAAATGAATAAGACTGAAAGGATTTAGGCAGCACTCCGGCTGAAAATGGAAGGAATGGAGACATGAACTTTAGAGGATGGAATGATACTTGATGAAGACATGACACAAATCCTCCGGAATTTATTGAAAGAGTTGAATGAAAAGAACGGAGAAGTAAATGACAACTCGTGCCACGAATGAAATTGAAAGCATCTTTAGGAGGAAGGTTTAAACGGAGTTGTTAAGAAAATCAACAACGAAAAGAATAAGCTTGTTGTGGCCTTATAGGTAACATCTCAAGATCATAAGGTGATAACCGGCCACAAACGGAAATGATTGGATAGCTGAAAAGAACGAAGAAATGCAAAACTCCACTTCAAAAGAATACGGAGAATTAATTGCACTTCGAGACGCGAGAAGAAAAGATACTTGAACTCCTCCAACAAGAATCTTGATGAACACTTGAAGAATGAATTGAATCATGAAAAACCACCATGAAGAACTCCGGTGACAAAAGGATGATGTGATAGAATGAAGGAAGAAAGAATAAGATGAGCCTTGCGGTGATTTAGATGGAGGTTCCAACGAAATGGCCGAGGAAAATTTGAACTCCGGAAAAGAAAAGATGAAAACACTCAAAACTAGAATTTATTCCTCAAGAACAAACTCCGAAGAAAAAGGATTAATCACTTTGATGAAATAAGAATAAGATTTATTGTATTCTTATCCTTCATCAAATTAAATTGATGACAAGCAATGTATTTTGCATACTACTTATTCTTCTTGAAAAGGATTGAGAAGTGACATATAACTTGAGAAGGTCTCCATGAACCACCGGTAGGATTCGAAAGAGCGAATGGATTAAAATGATAATTAAGGAAAAAGAATCTTGAATGAACCACCGTTAGAAATGAAAATGAACGAAGAAAAGAGAAAGAATCGCCGGGAAGAATTAGAAGAACCAATAAGCAAGAGGGGATATAGATGCAAAATGACAAAGAGATCACGAGCTGATAAAGAATACTTGAACGAAGCACCAGGATAATTGGATAACGGTAGCTGAAATCTGAGGACGAAGATTTCTTCTGGAATGATGGCCTCCGGTGAAAATAAATGGGAAAACAACTCCTGACATACTCCGGATGGGTAAGAAAAAAAAATCTCCGACATATGGAATAATCCGAGAGGATAACATGAAGCTAGAACCACAAATCTTCAGGAGAACGGGCAAGATTGAGAGAAAAAACTCTTCTTCGGTCTTCAAATGACGACGAGAAACACCACCAAAATTACTGAGATACTCCGGGAGAATGGAAAGCGAAGGGGTTTATCCAACAATGAAAAATGTTTGAAACCGATCTTGGAAAGGCATCTGACTGATGAAATCCATTCTTACGTCAAACTCCGAAAAGAAATAGGAATGGCTCTGGAATAATTAGAAGAGTCAGGTAAGATCCTGGGAAAAGACCTGTGGGTTAGGTCCCACTAAAAGAAAACACCATTGGAAAGGGTTGTTGAAAAGATAGATGATGCACCGGAACAATTGAAATATTTGAATGAGGTGACAACCTCGAAATAATTGAATGCAAACAGAATCTTCTGAGATGTCTTTAGCACTCCGGAAGGATAAACTGGCGAGAGGCGAACGATCAAGGAAAAACACTTGAGCCGAGGAAAAAGAATATGATCAACCCGAAAAACTTGAATTGAGTCCACCGGAGAAGAAAAAGAGATGAAGAATGCCGAAGAAAACGAGAATTCACCGGTTGAGATAATTGAGGGAAGACTGAAGAGGCTCCACACGAATGAAATTGATGGTCGAAAAAGACTCAAGCTCCGGGAAGAAAAGGGTGGGAGGGAGGGAAAAACAAAGGCAACTTTGAAGGGGAAATGACGAATATCTTCAAGAGGAAACACCGGTTGAAAGAATGCAAATGCTTCACACGAGTAGGATGGATACTCGATTACAGACTCCGGTTCCGAAAAGAAAAGAGGTGGGCGGGTGGGAAAAAGAAAGACAACTTCGGATGGGGAAAAACAACGACGTCGGAGGAAGAACTGAGGAGTGATCTCGCGAAAGACAAAGAGGTTTGAGTCGACTTGACGAGAGATGCACCGGATAAAAGAGGATGGACAACTCACGAAACTAACCGCGTGATCCTAAAGAAACAATTTGAAGGGAAGAGGAGTAGTTCAAAACACCTACGTCAAGATTCCTCACCAGAGCGATGAAGGGGCTGAGGAGTAAAAAGAATTCCTACTCTCCGATATAACTAGACTCCAAAAAAACAGTTTTCTTCTAGACTCAACAACGGCCAAACTACATGATCAATCAAGGGGGCTCCTAAGGTCGGTCGAGGCTCTGATACCAACTTGTCACGCCCAATATGCGATACTATCCTAAAGAGACTCGAAGGTCCCACCAAGGATAGAACCGCATATTGATACGCTTTTGCAAGGTGGATATCATTACATCAACATTACATTATAGATGGGATACATACATAAGGCATACAATGCCACACGAATACAACTTCATCTTACATGAGAGCACCATCCGACTACGGATGAAACACAAACAGAAACTCCAACGACATCCACCCTGCTAGCCCAGGCTGCCGACCTAGAACCTATCCCCTGATCGAAGAAGAAGCAGAAGAAGAACTCCAAACAAGCAAACATCCCTCTCGCGTCAAGATCATCGCATAACCTGTACCTGCAACTGTTGTTGTAGTAATCTGTGAGCCATGAGGACTCAGCAATCCCATTACCATGGGTATCAAGACTAGCAAAGCTTAAAGGGAAAGGAAGGGGGTAAAGTGGTGAGGTTGCAGCAGCGACTAAGCATATATGGTGGCTAACATACGCAAATAAGAGCGAGAAGAGAGCAAAGGAACGGTCGTCAACTAGTAATGATCAAGAAGTGATCCTGAGCTCCTACTTACGTCAATCATAACACAGAAACCGTGTTCACTTCCCGGACTCCGCCAAAAAGAGACCATCACGGCTACACACGCGGTTGATGCGTTTTAATTCGGATCTGGTGTCAAGTTATCTACAACCGGACATTAACAAATTCCCATCTGCCACATAACCGCGGGCACGGCTCTCGAAAGTTTATAACCCTGCAGGGGTGTCCCAACTTAGCCCATGATAAGCTCTCGCTATCAACGAAGGATATTCCTTCTCCCAGGAAGACCCGATCAGTCTCGGAATCTCGGTTTACAAGACATTTTGACAATGGTAAAACAAGACCAGCAAGACCGCCCGATGCGCCGACAATCTCGATAGGAGTTGTACATATCTTGTTCTCAGGGCAACACCGGACGAGACATGCTACGAGTAAAACCAGACCCCAAGTTGCCCCGAGGGGGCCCCGCAGGCGCCTCGGTTCGGACCAACACTTAGAGAAGCACTTCCCGGGGGGGGGGGGCTAAAATAAAGATGACCCTTGGGTTAATTACTCCCAAGGGAAAGGTAGGTGGTGGTGAGGCAAATGGTAAAACCAAGGTTGGGCCTTGCTGGAGGAGTTTTATTCAAAGCGAACTGTCAAGGGGGTCCCATAAATCACCCGACCGCGTAAGTAACGCAAAAATCCGGGAACATAACACCGGTATGACGGAAACTAGGGCGGCAAGAGTGGAACAAAACACCAGGCATAAGGCCAAGCCTTCCACCCTTTACCAAATATATAGATGCATTAATAATATAAGAGATATTGTGATATCCCAACATAATCCTGTCCATCATGGAGCAATCTTCAACTTCACCTGCAACTAACAACGCTATAAGAGGGGCTGAGCAAAGCGGGAACATAGCCAAACAACGGTTTGCTAGGAAGGGTGACAAAGGCTAGAGGCTGACATGGCAAATTGGGAGGCTTGAAGAGCAAGCGATAGGTAGCGCAGCAAAGCGATAGAACGAAGCAACTAGCATAGCAATGATAGTAATGAGATCCAAGGTGATGGTCATCTTGCCTGAAATCTCGCTAGGAAGAAGAATGAGTCCATGAAGAAGATGAAGCCACGAAGACAAACCAAGCGTAGACGAACGAATCCTCACGATCGCAACGAAAACGGGAACTATCAAGAAGAAGCACACAACATGGTAAACAAACCACACATAGACAAGACATGATGCACAACAAGCATGATGCATGACAAAGCTACATGAACCTACTCATGGCAAGAGATGATGCAAACAAGAGCAACACATCAAAGCAAGTTTAAATGAGGCCGGAAACAACATATAACAAATTCGGTAAGTTCTCATATGCAACTTTCGAAGTTGGTCCAGAACTGAATAAACCTTATGTTCAAGTCATTAAACAGCAAGTTAAGATGCACCACGATGAACTACATGAAATTCTAGTCAAGTTACATATAAAGTTCATTAGATTCGGAGCTACGGCCTAGAAGATATGAGCAAAACAAGTTAAGCATGGCATTGATGCAAAATGCATCCAAACATCAAGCAAACACCTCAAGGATGCAACATGATAATATGAAACTACATGCAAAATCAAGCAAGTTTCATATAGAGCACACTCAAAATGGAGCAACGGTTCCACACATACACTCTATACAAGTTTAAAGGACAAGCTGTCCAAAACAGCAACTAGGCATCTTCCAAGCATCAAACCAACAAGCTACAATACCACAATATAAGAACAAAAGGCATGGGCATGAAGTACAGGTAAAGCATGACAAAACATGAACACTGAGCTAACTCCAGAAATCACTAGAACATGCTCAAAAGGACATGGCAAGATTGCAAATAATAACAGTTTCAGACATAGCAGAAATAACATCAGGTTGCAATGTTTAGATCAAGCAAACATCATGCTACAGGAACATATCATAGAAACTTAAGGCATGGCATGAATATACTAATTGCATATAACAAAAGTCCCTTACTGACCATGAGCCAAAAGGGCACAGAAAATATGATGGCACCCATGTAAACATGGCAAAAGATATGACAGATTCAGACATGGCAGGAACAACAATAAGTAGGCATGTTGGTGAGCTTGAACCACTCACCACAGAGCAATACATGGCATTACAAAGTAACCAACAGTAAGAAGACATGTTTATGAAGCTAAGAATGGCAAGAGCAAGTCCATAGGGTGCATGGATCACTAGCAAAGCTCATGGCAAAACTAAACTTAACGTTAAGCAGGCTGACAGCAACATTATTTAGCAAGTTTGGTGCAAGATAACAACAAGTTACAGCAGGCTATAGATGCAACCAGGGGCATGAATGGATAGAGCATGACATGTATAACAAATCATCCTTAGTGAACATCTCCAGATTATTCATAGAATGACATGTAGCAGCAGGTTTACATAGCAACAAAATATAACAGAATCAGCCTAGCAAAATAGCAACAGCAAGTACGCTACTTAACAAGCTTGATGCACTCACTACAAGACTTACAAAAATACATGGATATCACCCCTGTAAAGATGGCATGAGATAGTTCAAAACACGTGTAGGGCTCAAGCTCATAATATGCACGCATCAAATGCAACAAAAATGACAAATCATCAAGTTATAACAGTCTCAGCAGGTTAACATCATATAGCAGTCTTGCAACAATGATTTGGGCATCAAGATGAACTCAAAAGAACATGGCATAATGGAACGAAATGAAGAGCATCTCACAGCGAACAATTTGAAATATTATATGCACGAAACGGAGCCGTATGCAACAAGTTATTATGCGATGAACATGACAGCATTATGCAACAAAATTACAAGACTTGGATGAAATATCACCTCCGGATCTAAGTTGACCCGGGCACGGACGTCGAGGTGCGGCGCGATCTCGCCGGAGGACTTGACGGAGAGGGGGGGAAGAGCTCACCGGAGGAGGGGAATCGCCGGATCCAGCGGTCTCCGACCGGATCTGGCCAGAGGCGGGGGCCAGTGATGAGGAGGAGGCCGGAGGCGGCTACGAATGGCGACGGTGGCGCGGGACGCCGGCGAGGAGCACCAGGGCGGCGGACGGGCGGCACGACGCCGGAGAGAGGCGGCGGAGGAGCGGCTTCGGGCGGCGGCGGCCGGAGTGAGCTCCGGGCGGCGGGGTCGAGCGCGCAAGGGCGGCGACGGGCGGAGGC
>NC_057807.1:186121823-186124943 GCF_018294505.1 Triticum aestivum
GGGCCCGGCGGGCCTCGCACGGTGGAAGGAGAGAGAGAGGGCCGGCGGGGACAGGTGTCGGCGCGGGATTTGGCGGGTGGCGGAGGCGAACATGTCTGGCTGCGGCCGGACGTGTCCGGTGGTGGCGGGGAGGATTAGGCTAGGGTTTCATCCACGAAAATTGTGGGGGAGGCACCTATTTATAGATTCTTGGAGCTAGGAGAGTCCAAATGGGTTGCGGTTTTTGCCCACACGATCGTGATCGAATGACCGAGAGCATGGAGGGGGTTTGGATGGGTTATTGGGCCACTTTGGAGGGGTGTTGGGCTGCACACAAAAGAGGCTTTTACGGTTACCCGGTTAACCATTGGGGTATCAAACGACCTCCAAATGGCACAAAACTTGACAGGCGGTCTACCGGTGCTATACCAAGGCCGCTTGGCAAACCTCGGTCCATTCCGAGAAAGTTTAACGCCCGCACATGAAAAGAGGCAAAAGGGGGGCGCCGGAGGACATAGGAGTGCCGGATTACAAAACGGACAACGGGGAAAATGCTCGGATGCAAGAAACGAACACATATGCCAATGCGACGCACATGATGACATGATACGAAATGCAGATGATGACATGGCAAAATGCAACACGCAAGCACATGACATGGCAAGGACGGCAAATAACTGGCGGACACCTGGCGCATCAGATCCGGGGCGTTACAGAGAGGGCGTTCGAGCTATTGGAACTTAAACATAGTGATGTCTGTGGTCCAATGAGCACAACTGCCAGAGGTGGCTATCAGTACTTCGTGACTTTTACTGACGACTTGAGTAGAAATGGACATATCTATTTGATGTTCAGAAACTTTTGAAAAGTTCAAAGAGTTTCAGAACGAGGTTGAGAATCAGCTCGGCAAGACAATAAAGCTTCTACCATCAGATCGTGGAGGTGAGTACATGAGCCAGGAGTTTGATGATCATCTGAAAAGCCGAGGTATAGTACCTCAGCTCACACCTTCGGGCACACCACAGAGAAACGTCGTGTCAGAACGGAGGAATAGGACCTTGTTGGACATGGTTTGGTCAATGATGAGCAAATAGAATTTACCCTTGTCATTCTGGGGATACGCTCTAGAAACTGCAGCTTTGTAGCTACCAGACCTCAAACAGTCTGATCTCTGAGCTTCAGTGTCATCCCTGGATCAGTAATGCTGACACGCACAGTACTTGAAGGATTTATAACAGAGTAGCAATCACACACTTATTACATCGAATGTCTCCAAAGAGAACTTATTAAAATAAATATGGCTTAAGGCCATCTAATAACGATAAGAGCGGAAGGCTTGGAAGATAAGTGAGTCCATCAACTCCAACGGCATCACTGAGTATAGAACCACGATCCTAAAGCATCTTACTCGTTGTCTGAAAAGTCTGCAACATTAACGTTGCAGCCCGAAAATGGGTCAGCACATGGAATATGCTAGCAAAGTAACACATAGAGAATAATGAAAAGAGTAAATCTATACTACATGCATATATGGCTTGGTGGATAGCTCTATGGTTACAGTTTTGCGTTAAGCCAGTTTTTCCCTACTGCAAAGGAATAAATTTATTTAACTATCATGGTGGTTGTTAAACATTGAGAATGGTTGACAGCACCCTCAATCCCAATTAAGCATCATCATTAACAAACCCAACAATATTAATTAAAGTAACATGATGAGATTCACATGATAATCCAGGTACTAGATACTCAAGATGTCCATAACCGGGGACACGACTAATCATGATTAGTTTATACACTCTGCAGAGGTTGCACACTTTTCCCCACATGACTCGATCTCCTCCGTTGGGATTCTCGCACTACATGGTGTTTGAGAAACGGATGACCGAGACATAGTCTTTCAGAAGCGCTAGCACTTTACGATGGGTAGACCGTACCAACCTACATCCCCTACATCTGCTAGTCTACCACTGTAAGAGTTCGCACAACTTAGTCAACTATGCTAGAGCCCATAATAGCATGTGGCTGCACACGGAAGTTTCTAGCATGAATAATCTTATGATCCCTTTGAGCCTGGGTGGCGGTCCATGAAAAAACCAAGGCAATCCTGGTCTACCCAGGTGCCTAGACAGGCAATCCTGGAATAACCAGGTACCTCAATCCACCCAGATGTGTATTAATGTTGCCACCTTAAATAAACCATTAATTAACAATCTCACATCTGTCATGGATATTCACTCAAACCCAATCCACGTCTACGAGCATAACATGGCATAATAAGCAAACGTAGAAGTAACTCCCAAGGGTTTGATAATAAAACAGGTAATAGGTACTACCTCAAACTACTTCCCAAAACCCACAATTTAATTCAAACCCTAATCATGCAATTGTTTGGAGGATTGAACTAATGCGTAAAAACTGGGTAATAAGGAGGTATGATCAAAGTGTTACTTGCCTTGCTGATGATCCGCGTAACCTAGGGATTCGAAGTAGCAAGCGGCGCAATTCGGGTACTCTATCGCAAGCAAACAAACAAACAAGCATACAATAAGTACTCATCTAATGCACGGGTAAAACTCAAATAAGAGGTCTAACCAGAAAGTTCAACTTAAGAACTCCGGTTTGCAAAAAGAATCAAATCGAACGAAGAAACAAAACTCAAACGGCGAAAGAAACAAGCTTCGTTTACTAATCTGGACCTAAGTCAAATTTTTACAGAAGCAAAAACTGGTTTGAGTAGATTATTCGGAAAGAGGGTTTCAAGACGAAACTCTAGGCGCTTGAATCGCCTGATTCCGATAAACGAGCGAAAAGTTATACTAAAACGAAAATCGGATCAGAAATCACGATCAGAAAAATCGCGGAATAAATCCGAGAAAAAGAAAAACGACGAATAGATTAACGAATGAACGTTCGTTATCTGGATCTAAACGATGAATGCGTTCGTTAGAACGAATGTACAAGTGAACGCTCGCTAATAAATCCAAACCGGAAGAAAAACCGATCTAATGAAAAAAAATGGAATCTAAAAAAAAACGACGAAAACCGACGGAAAAACCGAGCGGTTTTTCTAAAAAAAAAACGGCGGCGGCGAGGTAAACCTCGGGGTGTGGGTCGGCGGTGGCGACGGCTCCGGCGATGGCG
>NC_057807.1:186125467-186133393 GCF_018294505.1 Triticum aestivum
CGGTCGATGGCGGCGCGGCGACGGCGGCAACAGCGAGCGACGGCGGCATGCGGTGCGGCAGCGGGCGGCGGCGGCGCGGCGCTAGGGTTAGGGTTTGGGCGACGGCGGCGGCGAGTTGGGATGGGGCGGTGGTTTGGGCTGGGGCGGGGTCCGGGGCGCGCTATATAAAGACCCGGCCAGGCGGAGTCCTGGCCGGTTACGGCCCGAAGTCGGTTCCAGTTTTTTTTAAATAATTATCGCGGAGAAAATCAAACGAAAGAAATACTAAAAGGACTCCAAAAATCCCGAAATAAATTTTCCCCGGCTTCTAAAATCAAGCTGGTTTAGATGAACATTTATTTGGGCCTAAATGCAATTTTGGAAGACACACATTTTTCCTAAATTCAAATAAAATAGTCAGAAAAATCCAAAATAAAACTTTATTCAATTTTTTTATTAAATGTTCAATATTTCTTTATTTTGGGAAAGTCATTTTATTCCCTCTCTCATATTTATATATTTGAAATAATTGAAGATAAAATAAATAAAATCAAATGATCCTACTTCCAAAATTTGAGAAAACTCAAATATGAAAATATCGAAATCCCCAACTCTCTTCGTGGGTCCTTGAGTTGCGTAGGATTTCTAGGATCGAAACCAAATGCTATGCAATTGATGATCTATGTATAACATTCCAAATTGGAAATTTGGGATGTTACAAACCTACCCCCCTTAAGATGAATCTCGCCCTCGAGATTCGGGTTGGCTAGAAAATAGGTGAGGGTGGTCCTTTAGCAAATCTTCCTCTCGCTCCCAGGTGGCTTCATTCTCGGTGTGGTGGCTCCACTGAACTTTACAGAACTTGATAACCTTGCTGCGGGTGACTCGGCTGGCATACTCAAGAATCTCAACTGGTTTCTCCTCATAAGTCAAATCACTGTCCAACTGAATCGCCTCTAGTGGCACTGTATCTCTCAATGGTATATCAGCCGTCTCTGCATGGCACTTCTTCAACTGGGAAATGTGAAACACGTCGTGAACACCTGACAATCCCTCAGGCAATTCCAACTTGTAGGCAACCTCTCCCATACGATCCAAAACTTTGTATGGTCCCACAAAACGTGGCGCTAACTTTCCTTTAACACCAAAACGCTTAACTCCTTGAAGTGGAAATACCCGAAGATAAACTCTATCCCCAACTTCGTAAACTGTCTCCTTGCGTTTTGCATCAGCATAGCTTCTCTGCCTGGACTGGGCTACCTTGAGCCGGTCGCGAATCAACTTCACTTTCCTTCCAGACTCCTTAATCAAATCTGGTCAAAACAACTGACGGTCTCCAACTTCGTCCCAAGACAATGGGGTCCTGCACCTCCTTACGTATAAGGCTTCGAAAGGGGCCATCTTCAAACTAGATTGATAACTGTTGTTGTAAGAGAACTCCGCATACGGCAAATTGTCGTCCCAACTAGATCCATAATCTAGCGCACAAGCTCTCAGCATGTCCTCTAAAATCTGATTGACTCTTTCGGTCTGTCCATTTGTCTGCGGATGAAAAGCGGCACTGAACTCTAGCCTGGTACCCAAGGTTTCGTGCAACTGATTCCAGAACTTTGAGGTGAATTGGGTTCCTCTATCTGATACTATGCTCCTTGGAACTCCATGCAGACATACGATCCTGGTCATGTATATCTTGGCCAACTTGGCACTGGTGTAAGTGGTCTTTACTGGAATGAAATGAGCTACCTTCGTCAAACGATCGACTACAACCCAAATCGAGTCATAGCCTGAACGTGTCCTAGGTAATCCTGTGATAAAATCCATGCCTAGCTTATCCCACTTCCATTCGGGTATTGCAATGGTTGCAACAATCCTGCTGGCTTCTGATGCTCTGCCTTTACTCTCTGACATATATCATAAACGGCTACATACTCCGCAATATCCTTTTTCATTCCGGTCCACCAAAAGGTCTCCTTCAAATCCAAGTACATCTTGGTATTCCCTGGGTGAATTGAATATGGCGAATCATGGGCCTCTTGCAAAATTAACTTCCTGATCTCGGGGTCATTGGGCACATAAACACGGTCTTCAAACCATAAGGTATCGTGCTCATCCTCACGAAATCCCTTGGCTTTTCCTTTGCTCACCTTCTCCTTTATCTTAGAAATTTCCTTGTCGGTCTTCTGAGCTTCTATGATCTTATCCATCAAAGTCAACTGAATTTCCAATGTTGCTACATAGCCTCTCGGAACTATTTCCAAACATAGCTCGCAAAAGTCCTCGGCTAACTCCTTTGGCAGTCCTGCGGTCATGAGTGTATTGACGTGGCTCTTACGGCTCAACACGTCGGCTACAACGTTAGCTTTTCCGGGGTGATACTGCAATCTCATATCATAATCCTTGATGAGTTCCAACCATCTCCTTTGCCTGAGGTTTAACTCTTTTTGCATGAAGATGTACTTCAAACTCTTGTGATCCGTGTACACCTCACAATGATTTCCGATAAGAAAATGTCTCCATGTCTTCAAGGCATGCACTACGGCTGCTAACTCCAAATCATGTGTGGCATAATTCAGTTCATGAGGTTTAAGCTGTCATGACGCATACGAAACAACTCTTCCTTCCTGCATAAGTACTGCTCCAAGTCCTCGACGTGAAGCATCGCAATACACCTCATAATCCTTAATCTGATCTGGCAGAATCAACACTGGTGAGGTAACTAAACGTTTCTTCAATTCCTGGAAACTGGCCTCACATTCCTCAGTCCAATTGAATTTGGTATCCTTCTTCAACAACTCCGTCATGGGCTTTGCAATGCTTGAAAAATTCTCAACGAATCTCCGGTAGTATCCCGCCAGTCGAAGAAAACTTCTGATCTCCCCAACTGTCGTTGGTGCTTCCCAATTTGTCACAGTGACAACCTTGGTGGGATCTACTGCTATACCCTCTCCGGATATAACATGTCTGAGGAATCCAACTTCCTTCAACCAAAACTCACATTTGCTAAACTTGGCATATAACTGGTGTTCTCTAAGCTTCTCCAATACCAAACGCAAATGCTCCTTATGCTCCTCTTCGTTCTTCGAGTAGACCAGAATATCATCAATGAACACCATGACGAACTTATCCAGGAACTCCATAAATACTTTGTTCATCATGTTCATGAAATAGGCAGGTGCGTTAGTCAGACCAAATGACATAATGGTATACTCATACAGCCCATACCTAGTGGTAAAAGCCGTCTTGGGTATATCCTGCTCTCAAATCTTCAGCTGATGGTATCCTAATCGCAAATCTATCTTGGAAAATACCTTCGCTCCTTGCAGTCGGTCAAACAGATCGTTGATCATTGGTAGTGGGTACTTGTTCTTGATGGTTACTGCATTCAATCCTCGATAATCAACAACCATCCTTAATGATCTGTCCTTCTTCTCCACTAGAAGTACTGGTGATCCCCAAGGTGAAGAACTTGGCCGAATGTAACCTTTATCTAGTAACTCCTTAATCTGACTTTTAATCTCCTCCAAATCTTTTGTTGGCATCCTGTATGGTCTCTTAGATATTGGCCCTGTGCCTGGCAAAAGCTCTATCAAAAACTCAATGTCTCTGTCTGGTGGCATGCCTGGCAACTCTTCTGGAAATACATCAGGAAAATCCTTTACCACTGGTACTTCCTCCTGCACAACTCCTGATAAGGAATTTACGTGCATCCCCTTCGTCTTATGCCTGGAAACATACTTGATCCTCTTCCCTTCTGGGGTTGTAAGTAGAATTGTCTTACTGGCACATTCAATGTTCCCACCATACTTTGATAACCAATCCATGCCTAATATCACATCCAATCCTTGTGATTCCAAAACTATTAGGTCTGAGGGGAACACGTAGTTACCAATCCTTAATGGTAACCGATCACACCATAGCCTGGCCATATACTCTGCTCCTGGCGAGGTTACTAACATGGGTGTCTTGAGGGCTTGGGTTGGCAATTTATATTTATCCACAAATCCCCTTGATATGTATGAATGTGATGCACCTGTATCAAAAAGAACGAGTGCAGTAAATGACTTAACCAAAAACTTACCTATTACTGCATCGGGTTGGGCTTCAACCTCCTCCACACTAACGTGGTTCACTTGTCCTCTTTTGAAAGGGTTTGGCTTCTTCCCAGAGCTTCCATTACCACTTCCATTCTGGCCTTCAGGACATTCATTGGCGTAATGTCCGGTCTTTTGACACTTAAAACAAGTGACTTGACTCAGATCTTTCTTGGCTGGTGTTGAGAGGTTGGTATGGTTCTGGCCACTCCTTGCTCCATTCCCAGTACCATTCTTGTGATTGTGCGAGCTACCTCCTCCATGGGTATGCTGAAACTGTCCTCCTGACTTTGGAGTAAAACGGGGCTTCTGCTGAGCTCCAGAATTGTACTTCCCTTGTCCATACTTCCTCTTGCGGTTTTCAATCTGCTGCTGTTTCCCTTCAATCATGAGAGCACGGTCTACCAACTCCTGGTAGTTGTTGAAACTTGCTACCATCAACCGCATGCTCAGCTCATCATTCAGCCCTTCCAGAAACTTCTCTTGCTTAGCTGCATCCGTAGCGACGTCATCTGGGGCGTAACGTGCTAGCTTACTGAAGTCATCCACATACTGGCCAACTGTTCTTCCTCCCTGGCGCAAGTTGCGAAACTCACGCTTCTTCATGGCCATAGCTCCTGCTGAAACATGGGCAGTACGAAAGGCCTGCTGAAACTGATCCCGTGTGATAGTGTCTACTGGATAAATGGCTGTGAAATTCTCCCACCATGATGTTGCGGGTCCCTCAAGATGATGTGCGGAAAATCGCACCTTCTTTGCATCTGTGCATCCGGCAGTGGTCAACTCCCTGGCTGTCTTGTGAAGCCAATCATCTGCAACAATCGGCTCGGTGCTACTGGAGAACACCGACGGATTCAGCCTAAGAAAACGGGTTAAGTGATCAACAGGTGGTGGTGGTGGTGGATTGTTGTTGTTGTTGTTGTTGTTCCCTTGATTCTGATTCTGGACTAGGATCTGCATCAATGCATTCTGCTGCTGGATCAACTGGGTGAGCTCCGATGGGAAAGCAAATCCGTTGTCACGTCTCGGAGGCATCTGAGGGTTTAGAAAAGAAGAGAATATGGAATAGAATGAGGTCTAAGGGGAAAACACTACCCATATGCACATGAGACAAATAGCAATCAAAACACTTCATTCAAACAAGCAAGGGCATACAATGGTCTATCTATCATTACAAAGTGCTCAGACTATAATAGATACATGGAGGGAAATTCTACTACTTTATGGTGGTCTACTAGAAAAACTGCTCCGATGAAGACTCCATGATATCTGCTCCAGCTTCATCAACATAGTCATCATCACTAGCATCTGGGTCTGAGTCGGTGTCGTCGATGATGATGTAGTTCTCGGGACAAGTGCAATCTTCGTCTTCTCCAGTTGCTGGAAATCCCATGAACACTCTTAACTTCTTCTTCAGATCATCATTCTTCTCGACTAGCGTTGATATTTCCTCCTCATATCCATCGCGTGTAGACTTGAGTTCTTCCTCTAGTTCCGTGATCTTGGTCATGGCTTTCTTCAGATCCATCATGCCTGCACACATCTGGTTCTCCTGGCGTCGAATGTGCTGGTTTAACTCCTAGATAAAAGCTGCAACTGATCTGTCTTTCCTGGTGCTGATCATCTCCCATTGCTCATCTCGGCGCCCACAAATCTGGTAGGTAGTATCCTTAAGCTCCTGGTGATAAACTTCTTCAATGCGTCCCATGGTGATGTGAGCTGCCATGCTCTTCCCTAAACTCTAGGTTGGTGCATCAAAGGAAAACTCTAGGCTCAGTGACTGGCATGAATGTTCTTCCTGGAAGTTGAACTTGAATCATCCAGTGCTCCTCTTCAGGTAAGGTGGCGTTGTAGGTTCCGGTGAAGCTTGGTACTCCGATCTTCAAGTACTTGGTTAGTTTCTTCAGATGTCGTCCAAAGGGTGTATCTTCGTCCGGTTGCATGAACTTGTTCTTTGCATCCGCAATCCTAGAAGAATAGAAAAGATGAGGAGTTAGAATGAGAGGAGAGAGTAGCGATCTATGGCTTTTGCTTAGTGGTCGTGTCCTACAATCAGCGTGTGCTCTGATACCATCTTGTAGCGACCATACCTCAAATAGTCTGATCTCTGTGCTTCAGTGTCATCCCTGGATCAGTAATGCTGACACGCACAGTACTTGAAGGATTTATAACAGAGTAGCAATCACACACTTATTACATCAAATGTCTCCAAAGAGAACTTATTAAAATAAATATGGCTTAAGGCCATCTAATAACGATAACAACGGAAGGCTTGGAAGATAAGTGAATCCATCAACTCCAACGGCATCACTGAGTATAGAACCACGATCCTAAAGCATCTTACTCGTCGTCTGAAAAGCCTGCAACATTAACGTTGCAGCCCGAAAATGGGTCAGCACATGGAATATGCTGGCAAAGTAACACATAGAGAATAATGAAAAGAGTAAAGCTATACTACATGCATATATGGCTTGGTGGATAGCTCTATGGTTGCAAACTTTTCCCCACATGACTCGATCTCCTTCGTTGGGATTCTCGCACTACATGGTGTTTGAGAAACGGATGACCGAGACATAGTCTTTCAGAAGCGCTAGCACCTTACGATGGGTAGACCGTACCAACCTACATCCCCTACATCTGCTAGTCTACCACTGTAAGAGTTCGCACAACTTAGTCAACTATGCTAGAGCCCATAATAGCATGTGGCTGCATACGGAAGTTTCTAGCATGAATAATCTTATGATCCCTTTGAGCCTGGGTGGCGGTCCATGAAAAAAAACAGGCAATCCTGGTCTACCCAGGTGCCTAGACAGGCAATCCTGGAATAACCAGCTACCTCAATCCACCCAGATGTGTATTAATGTTGCCACCTTAAATAAACCATTAATTAACAATCTCACATCTGTCATGGATATTCACTCAAACCCAATCCATGTCTACGAGCATAGCATGGCATAATAAGCAAACGTAGAAGTAACTCCCAAGGGTTTGTTAATAAAACAGGTAATAGGTACTACCTCAAACTACTTCCCAAAACCCACAATTTAATTCAGACCCTAATCATGCAATTGTTTGGAGGATTGAACTAATACATAAAAACTGGGTAATAAGGAGGTATGATCAAAGTGTTACTTGCCTTGCTGATGATCCGCGTAACCTAGGGATTCGAAGAAGCAAGCGGTGCAATCCGGGTACTATATTGCAAGCAAACAAACAAACAAGCATACAATAAGTACTCATCTAATGCACGGGTAAAACTCAAATAAGAGGTCTAACTAGAAAGTTCAACTTAAGAACTCCGGTTTGCAAAAAGAATCAAATCGAACGAAGAAACAGAACTCAAACGGCGAAAGAAACAAGCTTTGTTTACTAATCTGGACCTAAGTCAAATTTTTACAGAAGCAAAAACTGGTTTGAGTAGATTATTCCGAAAGAGGGTTTCGAGAGGAAACTCTAGGCGCTTGAATCGCCTGATTCTGATAAACGAGCGAAAAGTTATACTAAAACGAAAATCGGATCAGAAATGACGATCAGAAAAATCACGGAATAAATCCGAGAAAAAGAAAAACGATGAACAGATTAACGAACGAACGTTCGTTATCTGGATCTAAACGATGAATGCGTTCGTTAAAACGTACTTACAAGTGAACGCTCGCTAATAAATCCAAACCGGAAGAAAAACCGATCTAATGAAAAAAACGGAATCTAAAAAAAACCGACGAAAGCCGACTGAAAAACCGAGCGGTTTTTCTAAAAAAACGGCGGCGGTGAGGTAAACCTCAGGGTGCGGGTCGGCGGTGGTCGGCGGCGGGGTCCGGCGGTCGACGGCGGCGACAGCAGCGAGCGGCGGCGGCGC
>NC_057807.1:186133926-186305668 GCF_018294505.1 Triticum aestivum
GGGTTTGGGCGCCGGCGGTGGCGAGTTGGGCTGGGACGGCGGTTTGGGCTGGGGCGGGGTCCGGGGCACAATATATAAAGACCCGGCCAGGCGGAGTCCTGGCCGGTTACGGCCCGAAGTCGGTTCCAGTTTTTTTTAAATAATTATCGCGCAGAAAAACAAACGAAAGAAATACTAAACGTACTCCAAAAATCCCGAAATAAATTTTCCCGGGCTTCTAAAATCAAGTCGGTTTAGATGAACATTTATTTGGGCCTAAATGCAATTTTGGAAAACACGCATTTTTCCTAAATTCAAATAAAAAAGGCAGAAAAATCCAAAATAAAATTTTATTTGATTTTTTTATTAAATCTTCAATATTTCTTTATTTTGGGAAAGTCATTTTATTCCCTCTCTCATATTTATATATTTGAAATAATTGAAAATAAACTAAATAAAATCAAATTTTCCTACTTCCAAAATTTGAGAAAACTCAAATATGAAAATATTGAAATCCCCAACTCTCTCCGTGGGTCCTTGAGTTGCGTAGGATTTCTAGGATCGAAACCAAATGCAATAAAATATGATATGCAATTGATGATCTATGTATAACATTCCAAATTGGAAATTTGGGATGTTACAAGCTTTCACACTTAACAGGGTACCATCAAAATCCGTAGACAAGACACCACATGAGATGTGGATCGGGAAGAGTCCCAGTTTGTCTTTTCTAAAGATCTAGGGTTGTGAAGCATTTGTCAAGCGACTTATGTCAGACAAGCTAAACCCTAAATCGGGTAAATACATATTCGTGGGATACTCGAGGGAAACCTTGGGATCTAGCTTCTACAACTGGGAAGACAACAAAGTGTTTGTTGCTCGGAATGGGGTTTTCCTTGAGAAAGAGTTTCTCAGTTGGGAGGCCAGTGGGAGGACGGTTTGACTCGAATAAATTCGAGGACCACTTGGGGACGACTCGGCTGGTGATGAGATCATACCGGAGTCAGTCAGGGAACCTCTAGCGGAAGCGGCACCGGAACCATGGAGGTTGGAAAGATTGCGCAGGGTGCGTGATGTATTGTTGCTAGAAAGCGACGAGCCGACCACGTATGCGGAAGCGATGGTGAGCCCAGATTCCGAGGCATGGCTGGAGGCCATGAGATCCGAGTTAAAGTCCATGGATGAGAATCAAGTCTGGGACTTGGTTGGTCCGCCGCCTGGCGTAACGGCCATTGGTTGCAAATGGGTCTTTAAGAAGAAAACCAATGTGGATGGAAATGTTCAGAGCCACAAAGCTCGGCTTGTCGCTAAGGGTTATGGACAAGTTCAAGGAATTGACTACGACAAGACTTACTTGCCGATAGCGATGCTGAAGTCGGTGAGGATCGTACTAGCTATAACTGCATATTTCGATTACGAGATATGGCAGATGGATGTCAAGACGGCTTTCCTTCACGGAAATTTAATCGAGGACGTGTATATGATACAGCCCGAATGTTTTGTTGATCCGACTAGCGCTAGTAAGGTATGCAAGCTCAAGAGATCCATTTATGGGTTGAGGCAAGCATTTTGAAGCTGGAATATTCGTTTTGATGAGGTCATCACTGGTCTCGGTTTTGTCAAAAGCGAAGAGGACTCTTGTTTATACAAGAAGTTAAGTGGGAGCTCGATAGTGTTTTTAATCTTGTATGTGGACGACATACTACTAATCGGGAACAATGTTTCGATGCTGAACTCGGTGAAGGAGTCATTGAATGGCAAGTTTTCGATGAATGACCATGGTGAGGAAGTGTATATTTCAGGTATTAATATCTATAGAGATAGATCGAGGAGGCTGCTCGGCTTGATCCAGAGCACATACATAGATAAAGTGTTGAAGCGGTTCAACATGAGTGAGGCGAAGAAAGGGTTCTTGCCACTCTCACATGGTATAAGGCTAAGCGAGACTCAGAGTCCTTTGACATCTGATGAGCGAAGCAGGATTCCGTATGCCTCGGCAATCGGTTCCATCATGTATGCCACGATATGTACAAGGCCTGATGTTGCTTTTGCAATAAGCCTAACAAGCAGATACCAGGCCAACCCAGGTGAGAGTCACTGGGCAGCGGTAAAGACTATTTTGAAGTACCTGAAAAGGACTAAAGAAATGTTCCTAGTTTATGGAGGTGAGGAAGAGCTCGTCGCAAGGGGTTACGTCGATGCTAGTTTCCAAACTGACAAAGATGATTGTCAATCACAGTCCGGATTTGTGTATGTCCTGAACGGAGGCGCAGTGCACTGGATGAGTTCCAAGCAGGATATTGTGGCCGATTCTACCACAGAAGCCGAATACATTGCGGCTTGTGAAGCTGCAAAGGAAGGTGTTTGGATCCAGCATTTTCTGGATGATCTTGGTATTTTCCCAGCCTCGGTGAAACCGTTGGACCTTTATTATGATAATTCTGGTGCCATCGCACAAGCCAAGGAGCCGAGGAATCACCACAAGGTCAGACACATAGATCGGAAATATCACCTGATACGAAAGATCGTAAAGAATGGTGATGGAGAGTTATGCAAGATTCACACGGATGCAAATGTTGCAGATCCGTTGACTAAGTCACTTCCACAAGCCAAGCATGAGGGGCACGTTAGAGCTATGGGCATTCAATGTCTATTTGATTGACTCTAGTGCAAGTGGGAGACTGTTGGAGATATGCCCTAGAGGCAATTATGTATGATGATATTTCCTATGTGTTTATGAATAAAGATAGTCCTTGGATGTAATCAATGATACTTGTTGGCAAGTACGTGACTTGTCTGTGAGATCTTGTGTTGTATGATACATCCTAAATAGTCCCTAGTCGCAAGTGACGTGTGGGCACACGTCGGACTAGACTAGCATATGATACGGTGGATTGCTCGGTCTCACTAGCCATGGAGCATTGGATGCTAACCGGATAATATGGACTTGGAACAATATAGTCGGATTCGATGTAGTCGAATCCGAGTCGAGATAAGGTCCGAGTGGGACAGACCCAACTATGAGACGCAGCGATATGTCATCTATGAGTCTCTAGTACAACATACGTTCTATGTCCTAAGACCTGAGCTGACGCATGTACTCGGGATGGTGATAGACTTGCTTTTGGCCGACCAAACACTACTCCGTGACTGGGTAGCTACAAAGGTAGGTTTCGGGTTTGTCCAGTCCCATGCTGCGAGACATGGTCGAGCAAGATGGGATTTGCCCCTCCAATCAGGAGAGATATACTCTGGGCCCCTCGTGTGATCCGACCAAGAGAAGCATGGCCATGCAACAAGGATTATGAGATAATCCGGATAGTGGTTGGCATCACTGGAACGAGAAAGAGGTCAGGCTAGCACAAGGATGACAGTCTCGCCTTGAGCCCGACAACATATATCATGAGGCAAAGGGAACAGAAGTGGGACACATTGTACAGGTTCGCCTAACCAGCTTCATAGTCTGCTTGGTGGTCGGCACGCCTTGCTAGAGGCCGCTACCTACCGTGCAGGTCGGAGCTGATCCGAACTGTGACCAAGCCGACTTGAACCTAAGGGGTCGCGTACTTAAGGGAAGGAACCTACGAGGTCGGTTCGAAGGACACTGGTCGGATGTGATCTAAACTGGACTCAGAACGCGATCGAGTAGACTTTGGGCTTTAGGGTCCGTGCGAGGCCCAAGTGTTGAGCCCGCGATGGACGCCTATATAAAGTGGAGGTGCGGCACACTCATGCGGTTGATCGCTTCGGCGCTGTCACTAGAGTTTGCATGTGTTGCGAATAGACTCCTGCACTCACCGCCGGTTGTGTGATCGGACCTAGCTCATGGATGATTTCTCCGTTTATGGAACTTCTCTTGATGATTGCTTAAGCAACCTTGATTGAGTTTTGTAGAGATGTGAAGAAACAAATCTTGTCTTGAATTGGGAGAAGTGCCACTTTATGGTTAATGAAGGTATTGTCTTGGGGCATAAAATTTCTGAAAGAGGTATTGAAGTTGATAAAGCTAAAGTAGATGCTATTGAAAAGATGCCATATCCTAAGGACATGAAAGGTATAAGAAGTTTTCTCGGTCATGATGGTTTTTATAGGTGGTTTATTAAAGACTTCTCTAAAATTTCTAGGCCTCTGACCAATCTCTTACAAAAATATGTTCCTTTTGTCTTCGGTGATGACTGTGTAGAAGCATTTGAAATACTTAAGAAAGCCTTGATTTCTGCACCTATTGTTCAGCCACCTGATTGGAATTTACCCTTTGGAATTATGTGCGATGCTAGTGATTATGCTGTAGGTGTTTTTCTAGGAAAAATAGTTGATAAGAAATTAAATGTTATCCAATATGCTAGTAAAACTCTAGACAATGCCCAGAGAAATTATGCTGCTACTGAAAAAGAATTTTTAGCAGTTGTGTTCGCTTATGATAAGTTCAGACCTTATATTGTTGATTCCAGAGTAACTGTTCCCTCCGATCATGCTGCTATTAAATATCTTATGGAAAAGAAAGATGCTAAACCTAGACTTATTAGATGGGTTCTCTTGCTACAAGAATTTGATTTGCATACTATTGATAGAAAGGGAGCCGAGAACCCCATTGCAGACAACTTGTCTAGGTTAGAAAATGTTCTTGATGACCCACTACCTATTGATGATAGCTTTCCTGATGAACAATTAGCTGTCATAAAGGCTTCTCATACCGCTCCAAGGTATGCTGATTATGCTAATTACATTGTTGCTAAATTTGTACCACCTAGTTTCACATACCAGCAAATGAAAAAGTGTTTCTATGATTTAAGACATTACTTTTGGGATGACCCACACCTTTAAAAAGGAGTAGATGGTGTTATTAGACATTGTGTACCTAAGCATGAACAAGAACAGATCCCACGCAAGTGTCACTCCGAGGCTTACGAAGGAAACCATACTGAAGATAGAACTGCACATAAGGTATTGTAATCCGGTTTTTATTGGCCTACTCTTTTGAAAGATGCCCGTAAGTTTGTCTTGTCTTGTGATGAATGTCAAAGAATTGGTAATATTAGTAGACGCCAAGAAATGCCTATGAACTATTCTCTTTTTATTAAACCATTTGATGTTTGGGGCTTTGACTATATGGGACCTTTTCCTTCCTCTAATGGATATACACATATTTTAGTTGATGTTGATTACGTTACTAAGTGGGTAGAAGCTATTCCAACTAGTAGTGCTTATCATAACACCTCTATTAAGATGCTTGATGGAGTCATGGATTATGGGGTCCTTGGAGAGCCGGACAATGTGACATGGGCCAGACTAACGGGCCTTGAAGGTACAAAACCAAAGGCCTTCTCCCGTGTCCAGATGGGACTCTCCTTTGCGTGGACGGCAAGCTTGGCATCCGGATGTGTAGTTTCCTTCCTCTGTAAACCGACTTTGTACAACCCTAGTCCCCTTCGGCGCCTATATAAACCGGAGGGTTTAGTCCTGAGGGGCGATCACAATCATATAGGCTAGACATCTAGGGTTTAGCCATTACGATCTTGAGGCAGATCAACTCTTATAACCCCTATACACATCAAAGTCAATCAAGCAGGAAGTAGGGTATTAACTGCATTAAGAGGGCCCGAACCTGGGTAAACATCGTGTCCCCTGCCTCCTGTTACCTTCGATCCTCAGACGCACAGTTGGGACCCCCTACCCGAGATCTGCCGGTTTTTACACTGACATTGGTGCTTTCACCGAGTTCCTCTGTGCCATCGACAGAAGGATTGATGGCTCGCCTTGTCATCAAGGAAAACATCACTTCCGGAGAAGCCCTAGCTTTAGGACAAACCCTCCGGCTCGGCAGCTTCATCATGGGCGCTCGCCCGGCCGTTAAGCCAGAAGCGGCCCAAGTCATCGCCAAAAATTGCCTCCGTGTCAGCCCTGAATACTCCGACATGATGGATCCGGTAGATGTATTAGCCTTAAACGAACTGCTAGATCACATCGCTGCCCTGGGGGTCGCAACCGACTATGATCTGATTGGGCTTAAACCCAATCAGAGAGAAATCAGATCTCCGCCGATCACCCATCATGTGGCAATCGTGGAGGAACAAGCCGACAATGACTCTTCTCCTACATTGAGAACAAAGTATGTTCGGGTTTCTGAGCTTGGAGAACTGGACTCCCGTCTTCTGGAAGACACTCCTTGTCCTCCGAACATGGATTCGGGCGTTGAGCCTAAAAACGCACCGGATGCTCCGGAGCCCAGGCCCGTAACCTCGAAGATTCTTCAGAATCCAGACTTCTCAGTGGGCCAGGGTTTAGATTTGAACCCGCCCACCCACCACAAGCAATATTCCCCAAGCAACTCCAGTCCTCTGGACATATGCGACTTAATGTATGTGCGGCAGCAGCCTCAGGAAATAGTCCACCACTTTTGGGTTATATTCCTGCTTGTTAAAAACAAGATCAAGGATCATTGTGACGATGATGCGATCTCGGTATTTTGCAACAATTGCACGTATGAGGGAATACTTAATGCCCTCAACCACCGTCATGTACTGCACTTTGCCGATTTGGCACACATAGTATAGAAGTACTGTGCAATGGAAAGCGCCTGGAAAACCCAGACAGCCCGCTGGGAACCACATGCCATTAGGTCATCCCCCGAACGGGCAAAGAGGATGCACCCCCGCGGAGCACCCAACCATCATCGCATGGATAAGAAAATTAAACCCATTACGGGGCATAGAGCTGTCCTCGAGGAATGGCTCGACAAGCCCTGTAAAATTCACATGATGCCAAACAACGAACCAACGCATAGCCTTCGAGCATGTTGAATACTCCGGCAGGTAGCCAAGAGCGGCGAGGGTATCCTCACTAACAACACTCCAGAGAACTACTCTTTGGAGGACAATGATCCCAAAGTATTCACAGTCTTCGAGACTTTTTCTTCAAATAATCGGCGCAAAAGGGCGCTCCGCAACCTTGCCGAAATCTGCCACGTGGCAGCAGTAAATCCTTGGAACGACACGGCGATCACTTCCAATGCTGATGACGAACCAAGAGCCCGCTCAGTCCGGGCACCAGCCGCTTTGGTCCTAAACCCAATCGTAGATGGCTTTCAGCTCACTAATGTGCGCATGGATGGTGGTAGCGGACTGAACCTCATTTATGAGGACACACTCAATAAAATGCAAATGGACCAGAGTCGCATTGAGCAAAGTAACAAAACCTTTCATGGTATTATCCCTAGTCGGGAAGCAAGACGCTCGGGAAAAATCAAACTCAACGTGGTATTCGACACGCCGGAGAACTACAGGTCTGAAGAGTTACTCTTCCATGTGGCACCATTCAACAGAGGGTATCATGCTTTGCTGGGAGAAACGCATTCACACGCTTCCAAGCCGTACCCCATTATGGGTATATGAAGCTCAAAATGCCCGGGCCCAATGGAATTATCACTATCACTAGTGATCCGGACATAGCACTCCGCGCCGAAAACAAAACTGCCTCTCTGGCCCTTGAGGCATTATCCGAGGCCCTCGCGGGCGAGGAATTGACCACTCTACGTTCTACAATAGATAGGGACAATGTAATCATTGATAAGAGACCCAAATCTACTTCCTTCAAGCCAGCAGACGAAATAGTCAAATTTCAAGTCCACCCGACGGACCCCAAGAAAACAGCTTCCATTGGGGCACAACTGGATCCGATGGTGGACGCCGCATTACACGCATTCTTGCATGAGAACTGGGACATTTTTGCCTGGCACCCTTCAGTTATGCCACCCATGGAGACTGGCCGAGCATAGTCTCAATATACTAAAAGGATACAAACCAGTCAAGCAAACTTTGCGCCGATTCTCCGAACCCAAACGCCAGGCTACGGGGGAGGAGCTAGCCAAGCTACTTGAAGCCGGGTTTATAAGAGAGATCAAACATCCAGACTGGCTAGCAAACCTGGTCATGGTACCTAAGAAGGATAAATCTTGGCGCCTGTGTGACGGCATTCTGGGAACGGGGGTCCCCAGACTTGCCTGCTTGTGGCCCACGGCGTGGCTCCACCAGCGGCCTAGTACGGCCGGTCTTCATCAGCCAAACACTCAAGACCCTCGCGAGGGGCCAAGCCTCGCGAGGCAGACGACACAAGGCCTCCTCAAGAGCGGCCTCACCAGGGAGGCTCGCGAAGGGGCGGGGAGATCAAGGCAAGGGGTACCTCGTGAGGTTCCTGTGACGGAAGCCATGATGACCAAGGCCAGGCGGGCGCCAGGCAGGCGCCAGCGCGTGCAGTGTCCTCGTTTCCCCTTTGGTGCTAAGGGGGCAAGCGCAGGCGCGGAGTACAGAGGCATTAGGAAAAGGTTTCCATATCAGTGCAACAAGACCAAGACCAGCAGGACGGCAGGACGGAGGTCATCGTGGAGCCCAAGACGGCGTCACCACCAGCGCCTTTGACAGGCGAAGACCGCCTTTAGTCAGGATAGCTTGTACTAGCTGTCCCCTTTGAAATTGGCCGTTGTTGGATCCCTTCCCGCTCAATATTTGGGGAGAGGACCAGGGCCCCTATAAATAGGACTAGCCACCACAGTAGAAAGGCAGGCTGGAACGAACTCAGTTCATCCTCGCACCCACCAAGCATAAGAACACCTTTCCTCAGGAGGCCGTTCTTCCCTTGTACTGTTCATCATCAGCCCACGAGGCAATCCACTACCACCACACTGGAGTAGGGTATTACACCAACACAGTGGCCCGAACCAGTATAAATATTCTGTCTCTTGTGTTGTGAGTTCATTGACCTAAGCTTAGAGATCGCGGCGAGGCTGAGGGCGAGATTCGGTAGGGGGAAATCTTCGTGCGCACAACACTGTTCGAACCTCAAGGGTTTTGCCGAAACCCTAAATCCGACATTTGGCGCACCAGGTAGGGGTGCGCCAAGTCTTCCTTGCACTGATCTGCGTCCCATTGCTTAGTCGCATCCATGTCCGATGCCCGCCGAGCGCGCGCTGAGCGCCCGACCGCTCTCACCGCACGCGTCGCCCAGACGGCTCCTGTCAGCGGACCTCCCCATCGTCTCCGTCACCTGCCGCCAACGCCGCCACCGGCCCGGCATGGAACGAGCAGCAAGCATCCTCGCTGCACCCCTCGGTGCGGCGGGACGGCCGCACCGCCACTTCGTCGCTGACCCCAGCCGGCTCGTCGTCCCACGCTCGTCAAACCCCCACGGACGCGCAGGCCGCACTACTTATGGCGCGCGAGCTCCTGCGTTACCGCCCCGTCGACAACCTCTACGAGGAATGGCTTGCTCACCTCACCGAGCTCGTCAGTGCCGCAGGGGGCTCTCCCGCGCCATCCCTCTTGTTGCATCACCCTCCGCCAGGTACAGGCGACGTGGCTCATGGATCGCCTCCACCACCTCTGCCACAAGATGGTGCCCTGGCGCCAAGGCCCGCGGCCCCTGGGCGTGACCCACCGCGTCTGGCGCCCGCATGAGAAGGAGGAAGCTGTCAAGAAATCCCTCGGCCTCAAGAAGGCGCCCCCGTGCTCCCTGCACTGGCGCGGCAAGACCACGTACTGCCTATGGCAGTGGTGCACCGGTACCATCAAGAGCAAGCTCTGCGTCAGCAAAGGGCCCCGGTGACCACAGCAGGCTGCCGCGCCTTCACCCCCGAGCTACGTACCGTCGCCTGGCCAGGCAAGTTCAAGCCAGACCTGCCTCCTCGCTATGACGGCACCGCCGACCCCGCAAAGTTCTTGCAGCTCTACGAGCTGAGCATCGAGGTGGCCAACGGCAACAAGAAAGTCATGGCGAATTGGTTTCCCATGCCACTCAAGGACGGTGCCTGCTCGTGGCTCCTGAACCTGCCTCCCGGCTCGATCCCCTCCTGGGATGAGATGCGCAGCTGCTTCATCGCCAACTTCTAGGGCACTCGCGACCGCCCCCCGGCCATGGGTGACCTGCGCTGCATCAAGCAGCAGCCTGGGGAGACCCTGCAGAAATACATCCAGCGCTTCAACAGCGTCCGCCTCAAGATCCCCTAGGTGATGGACGAGGCCATCGTCTCAGCGTTCTCTGATGGTGTTCGTGACGTCAAGATGAAGGAGGAGCTCGCCATCCACGAGGAATTGTGCACATCCTTGGAGCTGTTCAACCTGGCGACCAAGTTCGCAAGAGCTGAAGAGGGATGCCTCTCCCTCCTTGAGCTCCCAGCTGCCGACCCGAAAGAAAATAAGACCAAGGCCAAGGACGTGAAGCGCAAGGGAGTGGTCGTGCTCATGGCGGAACTAGACACGAAGCACGACAGGGACCGGCCGGAGTCGTCCAAGGGCAGACGACCGTTCTGCGCCTACCACAACCTCCACACCCACAACACCAACGCTTGCCAGGAGCTTAGGGCCGTTCGAGAAGGACGCTTCGGTCGACACCCCGAGCGCAACGACCGGGGCTACGGCCGAGGAGGAGGATGTGGCGGAGGACAATGGGACGACCGTGGCCCTTGCCAGGAGTCGCGTGACCGACCTCATGAGGATCACTGGCAGAACCAGCCTCGCGAGGGAGCCTGGAGGGACCAGCCTGGCGAGGGTGCTTAGAGGGATCAGCCTCGCGAGGACCGCCCCCAGGGTAACGCAGGCCTTCCTCCACTGCCGCCGCCGCCAAGAAGGAATGACGAAAATCATCAGGACGAGGGGGCTGGGGGCTTCCAGGAGCCACGTGCTATCGCTTGCATCTTGGGCGGGGCTCAGGCCCCAGCCTCTCAGCGTATCTTCAAGCAGTTTGCTCGCGAGGTGAACGCATCCCTCCCCAGGCTCGACGCCACGTGCCTGCTCAAGTGGTCCAAGTGCGCCATCACCTTCAGCTTGGTAGATCAACTCAAGTGCACGGCTATTGCTGGCGTTCTCCCGATGCTCTGCTCACCAGACATCAGCAATGTGCAAGTCACCATGGCCCTCATCAATGGCGGCGCAGGACTTAACGTCCTGTCCATTGAGATGTTCGACAACCTTCAAGTGCCATAGTACTGTAGCACACGGCAACCAAACACGCCCTTAGTTGCGCTCGATCACAAGAAGGAGGTCGCGAGTTCTCGCTCGCGCAACACTTAGTGGGATTTTTTTCCACGCCTCTTGATTGATAGCTCCAAATGGGACCATGGATCTAACCCTTGATCCATGCCATGGAAGGGCTCCTACACTGGGATTTCAACCCTGTCCTTGAAGTGGCCGATCAGGTATGTCGTCGGTTTGGAGAAACGGTGCACTTTTCTCCTTCGCGCAAGACGAATGAATTTTTCTTGGTTGTTTCCTTCTCCTCTGCATCCTTCCCCCTGAATGAGGAATCTGTGGGTCTGGCTCTACAATGTTGTATTGGCGGGCATCATCTTGGCTTTATGGTTTCTAAGATCTTTGAGAGGTCCTTTCAGTTTTCTGTGGCCGGTAACAAGGTTGGACATTCTATTCATGGCCTCAAGGACAATATTTGGCCAAATTTCATTTGTCACTCTCATCTGTTCAATGGTCGTTTCAATGGTTACAAGCATTTGGATTCTCATTGGCATGCTGATGAAAGGATCGATTCTATTGCTAGTCGAAGCCCCGTAGCTGTGCGCATTGCCTCATCTATTTTCACACACCCCTCTGGACAGGATCATGCTCCCTCCAAAGAGTTAAGCAAATTTGGGCTGGTTTCTTTAAATTCCATGGTTTTCAGCAACATAAACATCCATGAAGCTTCATGTTCGAACATGGCACCTCTTGGTGATCGTCATCCTGGATCCGTGGCGCTTATGGAGCCCTCAGACACGGTCATTCAATGCCCAGGCGATTCTACGAAGCATTTACTCCGGATTGGTAATTTCAATTTTCCTACCAATATTACCTACCCCCAATTACCACAAAGCTTCCTCGCGTCCGCATTCAAATATGCACCTCCGCACACCACCTGGCCGCCTTTGCTTTCCTCCGCGCATATTGCGGATTTATCGCACGTGGGATATACTTTGAAGGAATTATTGGACCTGGTAAATGGCTGGGGGGTACTTTGTGCAAAATGTTTACAATGGGGGCACGGCAAATCCTAGTGTCACACCCGGATTATTTGTCTGCGCTGCTCGGCCCCAGGGCACAAAGGTTTTAATTGCCCGTCCAAACTGTGGGCTTCTTTGAAACTGTTTTTATGGGATCAGATTCTGATAATGCAGTCAAATTCTCTCAGTCTGGGCAGCAAATCAATTTTCCTTCTATGGAAAAAACTTACCCCTCGACGATGCCCGGGGCCAACCAACCTCCACCATCTGATGCTCTGCATGCGGCCGCTATGGACATCTCGTGCAATCTTGCTGGCGACGCTGCTGGGCCCAGCGATGGCATTGGCGACCAAAAACACCAACTACCACCTTTGACGCCCCGCATTCTCCCCCATTGCCCACCCCGCTTCCCAATGTTGCAGAGTGCTCTGCTCTAGCACCACCACCACCACAAACCACCACAGCCGCCGTCGCCACCACCACCGTGCCCCCAACCATGGCCAACTACCCCGTCAACCCCCTCCCCTTCCTCCCGACTGGCTGGTCCGTTGAGCCCGGGCCTGCGGATCGCAAGGTGAGGGAGGACATGGCGGTCAATCCCATCCCGCCATTGAGCAACAATTTCCTCGCCATCACTGAGGCTAGCAGATTTGTGCCTCTGCATCTCCGGGAGGACCTCCGCAACACCATTGAAGGCCTGCTTCACGAGTCTCAACTGCACACCACCGAGTCATTTGACCATCCTCTTGGAGTTGGTATGTTTGCCTTTGCTAATTCCTTCATCAGAGACACTGCAGTCAACACCACCTTCTAGCTTGAGGAGGAAGATCTTGTGATTTCTTTTGTGCGTCATAATGCTGCTCTCAATATGCGCAACACTACATACGGTCCTGAAGTTTGGTTGCTTTATATTGGTTTCCCTGATGACTATCAGACAGAATTTTATCTTCAGTGTTCGGTGGATGACTATGGCAGATTAGTTTCTTAGAACAGTCCCAATGTTGATTGTTCTGTAGTACTGCTAAAAGTCAGAGTCATTCATATGCGCCTCATACCTAAGAGCATTGTCATCCGTCAATAAGGAGGAGATAGAGCTTGTTGGACTGCCGCTGTTTATATTCTCCGTGGTGCAGACTGGAATGCACATGACCCTGAGGTCCCAACCGGTGATGAAGAATGCTACCTCTTGAGCACTGCGTTGGATTTCCCCGAAGAGGAGAGGATGATGCAGCAAAGTAGCGTAAGTATTTCCCTCAGTTTTTGAGAACCAAGGTATCAATCCAGTAGGAGACCACACACAAGTCCCTCGTACCTACACAAAACGATAGCTACTCGCAACCAACGTGATTAGGGGTTGTCAATCCCTTCACGGTCACTTACGAGAGTGAGATCTGATAGAGATGATAAATAATATTTTTGGTATTTTTTATAGATAGATGCAAAGTGAAAAGTAAAAGGCCAAGTAAAAACAAAGCAAGTAATAAAGCGATAGAGATTGATATGATGAGAATAGACCCGGGGGCCATAGGTTTCACTAGTGGCTTCTCTCAAGAGCATAGATATTCTACGGTGGGTGAACAAATTACTGTTGAGCAATTGACAGAATTGAGCATAGTTATGAGTATATCTAGGTAATGATCATGTATATAGGCATCACGTCCTAGACAAGTAGATCAAAACGATTCTGCATCTACTACTATTACTCCACTCATCGACCGCTATCCAGCATGCATCTAGAGTATTAAGTTAAAAACAGAGTAATGCCTTAAGCAAGATGACATGATGTAGAGGGATAAATTCATGCAATATGATAAAAACCCCATCTTGTTATCCTCGATGGCAACAATACAATACGTGCCTTGCTGCCCCTGCTGTCACTGGGAAAGGACACCGCAAGACTGAACCCAAAGCTAAGCACTTCTCCCATTGCAAGAACTACCAATCTAGTTGGCCAAACCAAATAATTCGAAGAGACTTGCAAAGATAACTCAATCATACATAAAAGAATTCAGAGAAGATTCAAATATTTTCCATAGATAAGCTGGATCATAAACCCACAATTCATCGGTCTCAACAAACACACCGCAAAAAGAAGATTACATAGAATAGATCTCCACGAGAGAGGGGGAGAACATTGTATTGAGATCCAAAAAGAGAGAAGAAGCCATCTAGCTACTAGCTATGGACCCGAAGGTCTGAAGTAAACTACTCACACTTCATCGGAGGGGCTATGGTGTTGATGTAGAAGCCCTCCATGGTGGATGCCCCCTCCGGCGGAGCTCCGGAACAAGCCCCAAGATGGGATCTCATGGATACAGAAGGTTGCGGCGGTGGAATTAGGTTTTTGGCTCCTGTTCTGATCATTTGGGGATACGTAGGTATATATAGGAGGAAGGAGTACGTCGATGGAGCAACATGGGGGCCACGAGGCAGGGGGTGTGCCCTCCACCCTCGTGACCGACTCTTCTGCTTCTTGGAGTAGGGTCCAAGTCTCCTGGATCATGTTCGGTGAGAAAATCACGTTCCCGAAGGTTTCATTCCATTTGGACTCCGTTTGATATTCCGTTTCTTCGAAACAATGAAAAAGGCAAAAAACAGCAATTCTGGGTTGGGCCTCCGGTTAATAGGTTAGTCCCAAAAATAATATAAAAGTGGAAAATAAAGCCCAATATAGTCCAAAACAATAGAGAAAGTAGCATGGAGCAATCAAAAATTATAGATACATTGGAGACGTATCAGGCACCCCAAGCTTAATTCCTGCTCGTCCTCGAGTAGGTAAATGATAAAAAAAGAATTTTTGATGCGGAGTGATACTTTGGCATAATTTCAATGTAAATCTTCTTAATTGTGATATGAATATTCAGATCCGAAAGATTCAAGACAAAAGTTCATATTGACATAAAAATAATAATACTTCAAGCATACTAATCAAAGCAATCATGTCTTCTCAAAATAACATGGCAAAAGAAATTTCATCCCTACAAAATCATATAGTTAGGCTATGCTTCATTTTCGTCACACAAAGATGTTCCCAACTTCTATACCCCCGATGACAACCCAAGCAATTGTTTCATACTCAAATAATCTCAAACTTTTTCAACCTTCACGCAATACATGAGCGCGAGCCATGGATATAGCACTATGGGTGGAATAGAATATGATGATGGGGATTGTGTGGAGAAGACAAAAAAGGAGAAAGTCTCACATTGACGAGGATAATCAACGGGCTATGGAGATGCCCATTAATTGATGTCAACATGAGGAGTAGGGATTGCCATGCAACGGATGCACTAGAGCTATGAATTCTCAACAAAAGAAAACTAGTGGGTGTGCATCCAACTCGCTTGCTCATGAAGACCTAGGGCATTTGAGGAAGCCCATCGTAGGAATATACAAGCCAAGTTCTATAATGAAAAATTCCCACTAGTATGAAAAGACAACTTATGAGACTCACTACATGAAGAACAAGGTGCTACTTTGAAGCACAATATATGAGACTCACTACATGAAGAACAAGGTGCTACTTTGAAGCACAATATGTGATACTCACTACATGAAGGACAAGGTGCTACTTTGAAGCACAAGTGTGGAAAAAGAGATAGTAGGATTGCCCTTTTTTCTTTTCTTTTTTTCCTTTTTTTGGGTCTTCCTTTTTTTTGGCCTTTTTTTTTCTTTTTTTTCTTTTTTTGGGCAATGCTCTAACAATGATGATCATCACACTTCTATTGATTACAACATAAGGATTACAACTCAAAACTTAGAACAAGATATGACTCTATGTGAATGCCTCCGGCGGTGTACCGGGATGGTGCAATGAATCAAGAGTGACACATATGAAAAATAATGCATGGTGGCTTTGCCACAAATACGATGTCAACTACATGATCATGCAATGGCAATATGACAAAAGTAATGTATGTCATGATGAAGATGATGGAAGTTGCATGACAATATATCTCGGAATGGCTATGGAAATGCCATAATAGCTAGGTATGGTGGCTGTTTTGAGGAAGATATAAGGAGGTTTACGTGTGATAGAGCGTATCGTATCACGGGGTTTGGATGCACCGGCGAAGTTTGCACCAACTCTCAAGGTGAGAAAGGGCAATGCACGATATCGAAGAGGCTAGCAAAGGTGGAAAGGTGAGAGTGCGTATAATCCATGGACTCAACATTAGTCAAAAGAACTCATATACTTATTGCAAAAATTTAGAAGCCATCAAAAATCAAGTACTACGCGCATGCTCCTAGGGGGATAGATTGGTAGGAAAAGACCATCGCTCGTCCCCGACCGCCACTCATAAGGATGCACAAGCCAGGTACACTTCATGTTTCAAATTTGTTACACAACTTTAACTATACGTGCATGCTACGGGACTTGCAAACTTCAACACAAGCATTTCTCAAATTCACAATTACCCAACTAGCACGACTTTGATATTATCACCTCCATATCTCAAAACAATTATCAAGCATCAAACTTATCTTAGTATTCACTAGCACATATGCCCGTGCGTTGCAACAGTAGAGATATTTTTTATGAGAAGCATCGGAGAGATAATTGATGTGTCCATCAAAACGGTCTCCGCAGTGGTGGGGCTACAGAGTGAGGAGCTGCGATGTTCTCATGGGTCATATTTGGCTCACGAGATCTTAATAGTGATGGGGTTGGTAGAAGTGGTGGCCACCACCCAACTTGTGCCTTTCTTTTTCTTCGGGTCCACCACCGTGTCTAGGTTGTCGTTGCCTCCTCATTTTGTGGCAGCACGGCTACCTTCAGGGCATTGTTGCTTCGACCACTCTCTCCTATGATGACGTAACAGATATAGTACGATTTGCAGCGAATCCTGTTTCATTAGTATAATCAACACATAACCAGGTAGTCCCTACTTTATCAGGGTTTATTCTCTGTAATTATTTCAGCGATCACTTGCCCACATATTTTTAGTCAGAGCCAAACCAACATATCCTCTTTTATTGTCATGTGCCCACAATTTCTTTTAATTATAATCAACCAACATATTCTCTTTTATTGTCAAATAACACGTCGGATGCACAACAGTTCAAGTCTGGCTAGGCAAGTAGTAGGCACGAAAACGACATGTGTTTGTAAGGCGCTAACAAAAATCCAAAACAACCACTGAGTTGAAGGATCAAACTCACGATCTCAAAAACTCGACCATGCGCTGCTAGCCACTCGGACAAACAGCTCATGCTAACAAATGACCAGCTGTCAGGACCCCGACTCGATGTCACATCGATCTAGCTGGTAACACCTCATATCACTTTGCGGCCTCACGCACGGTATCCCCACGGGTGTCGTCTTACCTTTTCCCAGGACCGTTTGCGCCTTTTGGCTCACGTATATGATAGTGTCGCTAGCATCCATATGATAAGGAGCCCGGGCTGACATGACTAGTCGTAAACCCAAAGTGGCACAGACTTACAGGGACAAGCATCCATGACCCAGCTTCGAACGTGTCGGTCATCAGCAAGTGGGTCCGGGCTGTAGCACTGGGCTAGCAGGACTCCGGTAAACCGGGCTGTAGCGGGCTAACAGGACTCCGGTACTCAAAGCGTGACTTTTCCCCGAAGGGACAGACACAGGAACGAAGAAGGACACATGCCGGCCAGCCTAAGTGTTCCAGAGCAGTAGCAAGCTACCATGGCTCAGCGGTAACACTAGGAGACATTTCCCGGTAAGAGAGGCTACTAAAGATAAACAACTAGATAGTCAGATCCCACACATACCAAGCATTTCAATCATACACACAATATGCCCGATATGTGCAAATATAACGAAGCATCACAACATGACTCTATGACACAAGTACTTTATTTAAGGCTCAGGGAGCCATACATAACATTCACAAAGGTATGGGTCTCACGACCCAACATACAAGTCATACAGTCATACAAGCCAGCAGCGGAAGTACATTGTCTGGGTACAGACAACTAGTAAAATAAAAGAGGCTTGGAAAGCCTAGCTATACTACGTGGTCCATCACAAGCTCAGGTCACCACCTGGGTCTTTAGCCTACTCGTTGATGTCAACGTCTACATAGAACCCATCAGAAAGGGTTGCAGCGTCTTCTGTAAAAATGTAGATTATAGCAACATGAGTACAAAGGTACTCAGCAAGACTTACATCAGATCCTACATACATGCATAGTATCAAGAAGGGTTGATGGAGTTATTGCAGCAAGCCAGCTTTGACTCTTGGCTAGGCTATCCTACGATACCCCAACTTGAAATGTTTTGCGCACACGAGTCCACTACTCACCACTTCAATACACTACCGAGGATCCACCTCCGTCTTCCTACGGAAGAGCCATCCTCGGCACTCACACTTATCTTGAGGCTTTTAGTAGTTTCCATTTACTTGTCTATGAACTGTATAGGCAACCAAGTAGTCCTTTACCGCGGACGCGGCTATTCGAATAGATCATGTTAACCCTGCAGGGGTGTACTTCTTCATACATGTTTCCACCACTTAGCGTCTGCACACGATATGTGCTCGGCAGACTTCAAGCGAAAGCCGACGTGGGTGTAGACCACGACCTACCTAAACACTTAAGCCTCTAGTCCAGGTTTATCGCCTATTCAGGTTCCATCCGCAGGGAGTCCGGCCGAGGTTTCCCATACGGCCCCGAACGATGTGAACAGGGTTCTCGAGATACCTAACGGGTATTCGGTACACCCGGCCACGTACCTACCGCATCACAGCCCACCCCTACGGTCAGCGCTGTCCACGGCCTCCAGTAGCTACAAACACCAGAAACTACTTGCAACTCCTGGACAGAGAGCTAGGGTGAATAAGAAGTCGAGCGGGGTCATATTTCAGGGCCCAATGCATGGTAGTAGCTGTATCTTAAATCACACATACAGATCTCAGTGCTTAAGGTCGGCTTCAATGAAACAACCCACCATGTACTCCTACATGGCCTCTCATCGATACCTTTACCAAATCGTGTTCACCACACCACTCTCATTACCGACATAATCATTTCACTCTAGCCCATCACCCAGATGAACCAGACCTGACACGACTCTAAGCATAGCAGGCATAGGAAGGTAGGAACAACACATACACATGGCTCAATCAACTCCTACACATGCTAGTGGGTTTCATCTTGTTACTGTGGCAATGACAGGTCATGCAGAGGAAATGGGTTCAACTACCGTAGCACATAGCAGTTTGAATCGCGTTGTCTTAATGCAGTAAAAGAGAGCAGGAGCGAGAACACGGGATTGTATCGATATGATCAAATGGTTGGTTGCTTGCCTGATGGTTCGATGCTCGGATATGATTCTTCGTTAGGGTAATCACGGTACTCCTCGGAGACAGAACCTGTCGCAAAGGACATCGATACACAAGCATCACCAAACAATGTGCAACAATATGATGCATGCATGAAACATGGCAATATGAGTGTGTTGGGCTAATGCAACTAAAACCAGAAGGGTTTGAACAAATTTGAATCAAAGATTCAAATTTCAAACTCAAACATGGCCTCTTTAAGTGCTTTTCCTTATTCTGCTTAAAACATCAATTTAACTTGTTTGATCATGCATGAAAATAGTACAGATGGATAGATTGGATTTTTCTGATCATTTTTCATATATAATTTGTCCAATTTGGAGTTACAGAATAAAAGTTATGAATTTTTGAAGTTTAAATAATATTCTGGAATTTCCTGATTTAATTTGAATCCAGAAAATCAATTACTGCGTCAGCCTGACGTCAGTGTGATGTCAGCAGGTCAACGGAACAGGTCTGGGTCAAACCTGACAGTGGGTCCCGCATGTCAGGGTGATTAATTTAATTAAAAGTTAATTAAAACTAATCCTGTTTAATTAACAGGGCTGGGCCCCACCTGTCATTGACTCAGGGGAGTCAACCAGGGCTCACCCGTGGTCAAAGTCAAAGTCGGCTGCCGGCGTTTAGCCGCCGGCGAGCCCGATGCGGCGGCGGAAGTGGTTTTTGCCATTTCGGCCACTAAATGGACCGCGGAGGCCACCGGAGTGGAGCTGAGGACAACCCGCAGCTCTTGGCGGAGTCCGTTGGGGTCGGGGTGGCCGGAGTCGACGCCGGCGACGACTTTGGCGGCCACCGAGGTTCGGTCGGAGGTGAACTTGGTGCTAGAGGGTTCGGTGAGGCTCGTGGAGTGGCTAGCTAGGTGCTGTGGGACGCGGTGAGCAAGATGGACACCATCTTGTGGCCGGAGGATGACCAGGAGCACGTCGGCGACGAGGTCCACGGCGGTGGGTGCGGTTGAGCTCCAGGAGGTTGCTACACAGCTCGGGAGCAAGAACGGAAGGGAGGGGAAGATGGCTAAGCTCACAGTGAGTGCGACGGAGTCCCTGGTGCGGCCGGAGATGGACCGGAGCGACGATGGCGTTGAAGGGGATCTCCGGCGACGGTGAGCTCGGGCGAGGTCGGTGCGGTGGTCTCGGGCGTTGCGAGCGCTCGGGGCTCGGCTGCTCGATGAAGTGGACAGCGGCGGAGCTCCTGGACACGGTGAGACGGCGTGGGGTGGTCGGAGGGCGTGGCTACGGCGAGGGGGTGGCGGCGATGGCGTCGGCCATGGCTGGGGCGTGCGAGGGGAAGGAGCTGGAGAGGAGAGGGGGTGTCTGGGGGGTTCGGGGGAGAGAGAGAGGCCGATCCACGGCGTTAGCCGGGCGAGGGAGGCGGCGAGGCGGCGAGCAGCTGCGTGGCGAGCTGCGGTGCCGCCGCCGAGCACCTTGGCTGCCTGCCTGGCGAGCCAAGCAGCTCGCTGGAGCGGTGGCCGGGCTGGGCCGGCCAGGTGGGCTGGCTGGTGGGCCTGCGGTGGCGCCAGGTAGGTTTTCCCCCTTATTTTCTGTTTCTGTTTTTATTTAATATATCTGCAACTTTGTTGAATTTAATAAAATACCTAGGCAACTTCAAAAATCGCCAAACTATTCCTGGCCCATAGTTGGATTATTTCCAACATGAAACATTTTAGTTTGGAGATATTTGAGCATTTAAATATTTTATATTATTTTAAATGCCCAAATTCAAATATTTATGATTTAATTCAAAAACCCTAGGATGGCCTAGGAAAATGTGCACCACTTTTGGCAGAGGTTCTGAACCAAGACAAAAATGATGGGCATTTTAGAAGGGCATTTCAGGTTCATTGAAAAATTATTTTAGTAACCCTAGTTGGTTTCAGAGGGGACTGGGGGTTCTGTCATCCCCATTTCAAGTTTCTGATGAATGAGTAAACATGATGCAACACTCTAATGCATGACTAGCTAGGGTGTGACAACTCACCCCCACTCAAAAGAATCTCGTCCCGAGATTTGGGTTCCTCCGGGAAGAAGGCGGGATACTCGAGTCGAAGACGATCCTCCCTTTCCCAAGTTGCTTCATCCTCAGAATGATGCGACCATTGAACCTTGAGAAACTTGATATTATGACGTCGCGTGGTACGTTCGGCTTGATCGAGGATACGAATGGGGTACTCTTGATATGTAAGATCATCTTGGAGATCAAGCGTTTCGTGGTCCACTTCACGGATAGGATCCGAGAAGCAACGCCTGAGTTGAGAAACGTGGAAGACATCGTGAACTCTGGAGAGATGCGGAGGTAGTTCCAACTGGTAGGCAACTTCTCCTCGTTTGGCAAGAATGCGAAAAGGTCCAATGTAACGAGGAGCCAATTTGCCTTTGATACCGAAACGATGGGTTCCCTTCAGAGGGGTGACCCGAAGATAAGCCTTCTCGTCAACCTCGAAAGTCATAGCCCTATGTTTTCGGTCATATTGACTCTTTTGACGAGATTGGGCTGTTTTCAACTTTTCACGAACGATACGAACTTGATCTTCTGCTTCCTGAATCATGTCCGGGCCAAAGAACTGTCTTTCCCCGGTCTCTGACCAGTTAAGGGGTGTTCGACATCGTCGTCCATAGAGAACTTCAAAAGGGCTTTACCCAAGCTAGATTGATAGCTGTTGTTGTAAGCGAATTCGGCAAATGGAAGGCACTTCTCCCAGTCCATTCCGAAAGAGATAACAGAGGCTCGAAGCATGTCTTCTAGAATTTGGTTGACGCGTTCCACTTGACCACTTGACTGAGGGTGGAAAGCGGTGCTAAAGGAGAGACGGGTTCCCATAGCATTTTGGAAACTTTCCCAAAATCGAGAGGTGAAAAGACTTCCTCGATCCGAATTGATTTCCAAAGGAACACCATGGAGGGACACTATTCGGGAGATGTATAAGTCTGCCAGCTGACTAGCGGTTATACTCTCTCGAACAGGTAAGAAATGAGCTACTTTGGAAAGACGATCGACCACGACGAAAATAGCATTATTCCCTCTCTTGGTCCTGGGAAAACCGGTAATAAAATCCATACTAATTTTATCCCATTTCCATTCAGGAATAGCTAAGGGTTGAAGGGTGCCAGCAGGCCGTTGATGCTCTGCTTTTACACGACGACAGACGTCGCAATTTGCAATATACTGAGCAATTTCTCTCTTCATCCTAGTCCACCAGAACCTCTGGCGTAGGTCCTGATACATCTTAGTACTACCGGGATGAATGGTGAGAGGAGATTCATGAGCCTCCTTAAGGATCAGCTGCCGTAGATGCTGGTTCTTGGGAACCACTAGACGGTTCTCGAAGTACACAACACCATGATCATTTGTGGAGAAACAACTAGCACCTCCGCTAGCAATGTTCTCTTTGATTTTAGATATTCCCTTATCTCGCTTTTGGGCAGCGATGATTTGATCCGTAAGAGTAGGTTTTGCTACCAAGGTGGAAAGAAAACCTTGAGGAACAATGTGAAGGTTAAGCTTCCGAAATTCCTCATGGAGAAGCGGTTGACTCTGTTGTAACATCAGGTTGTTACAATAAGATTTACGACTTAGCGCATCAGCCATGACGTTGGCTTTCCCTGGGGTGTAGGTTATTCCTAAATCGAAGTCTGTAATCAATTCAACCCAATGTCTTTGCCTGAGATTCAGATCCGGTTGGGTGAAAATGTACCTCAGACTTTGGTGATCAGTGAATATTTCGCAACGATTACCGAGGAGGTAATGTCGCCAGGTCTTAAGTGCATAGACTACGGCTGCAAGTTCTAGATCATGAGTAGGATAATTCTCCTCATGTGGGTGCAACTGCCGTGAAGCGTAGGCAATTACGTGTCGATCTTGCATGAGAATGCAACCTAGTCCTTGTCGCGAGGCGTCGCAGTAGATAACAAAGTCCTTGGAGAAGTCTGGCGGTACCAGTACGGAAGCAGAGGTCAGGCGTCTTTTCAGTTCCTGAAAGCTGTGCTCACATTGTGGAGTCCATTCGAACTTCTTATCTTTCTTGAGGAGTTCGGTTAGAGGTTTGGCAACTTTGGAGAAGTTCTCGACAAAGCGACGGCAATAGCTCGCTAAGCCTAGAAAACTCCGAACTTGCTTGACCGATTCAGGTGGAGTCCAATTAAGGACGGCTTGAACTCGCTCAGGGTTAACAGCAATACCATTACCAGATATTACATGACCTAGATAGGTCACTTCTGGCAACCAGAATTCACATTTAGAAAATTTGGCATAAAGGCGATGCTCTCGAAGTTTCTGCAACACTAGCCTTAGATGTTCGGCATGTTCTTCCTCGTTCTTGGAGTAGATGAGTATATCATCGAGATAAACTACGACGAACTTATCCAAATACTCCATGAAGATTGAGTTCATTAACCGAGAAAAGGTGGCTGGAGCGTTGGTTAAACCGAAGGACATGACGGTGTACTCGTATTGGCCATAACGAGTAACGAAGGCCGTTTTAGGAATGTCCCCGTTTCTGATTTTGATTTGATGGTAGCCCAACCTCAAATCCATCTTGGAGAAGACTGAGGATCCAGCGAGCTGATCATACAGGTCGTTGATCCTGGGAAGCGGGTATTTGTTCTTGATTGTGACCAAATTGACAGGTCGGTAATCTACAACCATCCGGTCCGTACCATCCTTCTTCTTGACGAATAGGACGGGGCAAGCCCACGGAGATGAACTAGGGCGGATGAAACCCTTTTTCAAGGACTCATCGAGTTGTTTCTTAAGCTCGGCTAGTTCTAGGGGTGCCATCTTATAGGGTCTTCTAGCAATCGGAACGGTTCCTGGAATGAGATCTATTACGAATTCAACATCCCTGTCAGGTGGAACACCTGGCAGTTCCTCTGGGAAGACATCCGGAAAGTCACGGACTACCGGCACGTCCTCAAGGTCTGGCAAAGGGCTGGCGTTAAGAGAGTATAATTGTCGCTTGGCTATTCGGGTCAAGACATTAACTATCTTCCCCGAAGGATGGGTGAGTTGAACAGTCCTAGAGAAGAAATCAATTTTGGCTTGATGAGCTGACATCCAGTCCATACCCAAAATGATATTAATATCTGAAGATTTAAGGGCTATCAACGATGCAAGGAAAACAAGTCTGTCGACTTGGATTTCATTTCCATAACTTACCCTAGAGGTCTGCCATCTAGAACCAGGAGTAGAAATTTCCATAGTGGATGGCATGTCACAGAATGCGGTGTTATGCAAACGAGCATAGTTCTCGGATATAAATGAATGAGAGGCTCCTGTATCGAAAAGAACAGATGCCGGGTGGCAATTAACAAGAAGCGTACCGAGAACGACGTTGGGATCCTCTTGAGCTTCTTCGACAGAGATACAGTTGACATGGCCACGTGAAGCGGTGACCGGTTTAGCGTGGAACACTTTCCCTGTCGGCTTGCCACGGCCAACAGCTTTAGCAGATTGATTGGGGTTGGTCTGGGGACACTCACGCATATAGTGGCCAGATTCCCCACACTTGAAACAAGTCACGGAACTGGTACGTGGAGGAGCATTATTGGTTGGACCCCCATAGGGCTTGACCGGTGCAGACTGTTGAACAGGGCGAGGCGCCTGGAAGGATGGCCTCGGTGTGAACCTGGGTGGCAGGGCGGTGTTGGGTACCCACACGCGGCGCTTCTGAGGACCAGCACCGGATGAGGAACCCATGTCACGGCCATGCTTGCGTGTTGCGTCATAGTCAGTCTGACCAGTTTCAGCACTGATGGCTTTGTTGACAAGTTTCGAAAAAGATGTGCACTCATGCAGACGGAGGTTGCGGCGAAGCTCAGGACTAAGGCCCTTACGGAACCTTGCTTGCTTCTTGGCGTCAGTAGACACTTCCTCAGTTGCATATCGGGCGAGATTACCAAACTCTCTGCTATAGGCATCCACAGAAAGTCGGCCTTGGGTGAAACTGCAAAATTCTTCACGTTTACAGTCCATGAGACCCTCCGGAATGTGATGTTCACGGAAAGCCTCGCTGAACTCAGCCCAAGTAGTGACATGGCCCGCTGGGCGCATGGCTCCATAATTCTCCCACCATAGACTGGCGGGGCCTTCAAGATGATATGCAGCAAAGGTGACCTTGTCAGCCTCCGCTACCAGCGCGGAACGCAGTTTGTGAGAGATACTGCGAAGCCAGTCATCAGCGTCGAGAGGCTCGACGGAGTGGTGGAACGTGGGTGGATGCAATTTGATAAAATCACTGAGTGACACCACGTTAGCCCTCTGATGGTGTGCTGTATTCTGTTCAATACGCTCCAACAAACGGTTTGTCTCCCGCTTGTTTCTCTCAGCTTCCATCATAACCTCGGCTAGTGAAGGAGGATGAGGCAGATTTTCATTCCTGCCCTCACTGCCTTCGGCCTGCTCTTGAGAAGCAGGGTTAGCACGCGTGTTGACCATCCTAGGTAACAAGGCAAGATTTAGTCAGAACGATAAAATTCCGACATAGGATACAGAATGTAAGGAATAATTCGGAATGTAAGATGATCATTCGTATGACATGGTAAATACAGAAACTGCTTCTTTTATTCCATCGTCATACACACCATACAAGGTTTAGTACAAGACCAAACAAAGTACTATTACGGTGAGAAAAGGATTACATCTCATCGGAGGCATTCCAAGCTCCTATACATTATTTTTCTACACCTCCGGAAGGAGTACAACTAGGTCATATCCCACGAGTCACGCGGGACGATAGATGACACAGCTAGTGCGAACTAGTGATACTATCACTAACTCAGACCGATCCGTAGTAGTCCTCGTAGAAGTCACCTCCATAGCCTGGAAGCTCAACATGATCATCCGGAAACAGACGGTCTCGCGGAGCTTGTGGACCATAAGGGCTAGGATGAGGCCTTGGACCAACAAACGGTGGCCTGCGGGGACCGCGAGGTGGGGTGATGCCTCCTACATCACGCCAAACCATCACGTCTGGCAGAGCAGATCTCACAGGATAGAGATCGCGCATATCTGAATATCCAGCTTGCACCGCCGGTGCGAACCGAGTCAAAGTGGCCCAGTGGTCAGCACGGGTATTGAAGAGCTCTAACCTCAAGGCCCGATTTTCACGGTCCTTATCCTCGAGCATCTCAGCAGTGGTGCGAGTCCGTGAATCCTCCTGAGTGGAGTCAGCATAGATAGCCTGGAGATATCCTTGTGCTCCCGGAAGTGATCCTGGCATATACCGGAAATCAGAGTCCCGAAATAGACCAGATCTGACTCGCATGATGGTCATCATAGAGTAGGCGGCGTCCTGCACAGCCATCTGAATAGTAACCCCGAGTCCATAGGAGCAGTGAAGGGGCTCGGTGGATCCAGGATAAGATGGAAATATCCTGACAGTGCATAGATACTGGCTTTGATTAAAGTCCCGAAATTGCTCTTCGACCGTGTACTCAGGATACCAGCGGTATCCAGCCTCAGTCATTACCCTGACCAACTTGGCAGTATGGCCGGGTACATCTAGGCATCGAGTCAGGCGAACCACTTGATTGAGGTCGCGAGTGGCCATCTGAAAGCACAATCATAATGCAAAGGCATTAGAATTTCTAGCAAAATTTCGGCAGCATAACAGCTGTAAATGCTCAAAAAGGATTTTGAGACATTTGACAAAGGATTTCGTACACACTCAACATCACCATATCAAAGTTCTAAAACCATGTTGGCAACATAATGTGGTAGTAGAACTGAACTAGGCTTGTATCCATCAAACTTATAAGGTACTACTGATTAGTAACTCGTGATCCTGATAGAGAGAACAGATCCTAATTCCTTAACCCCTGGTGGAAGAATGGACTGACTCAGATCAGAATGTCATAAGATAGAGGAGTAAAAAGAGCCTTACGTTCCATCCCACAAACAATTCCCCTACATATAACTAAAGAATTTCTAGACTCGACATCGACCAGTTTGGCTTGGAGAACCTACAGGCAGTCCGGCTCTGATGCCAACGCTGTCAGGACCCCGACTCGATGTCACATCGATCTAGCTGGTAACACCTCATATCACTTTGCGGCCTCACGCACGGTATCCCCACGGGTGTCGTCTTACCTTTTCCCGGGACCGTTTGCGCCTTTTGGCTCACGTATATGATAGTGTCGCTAGCATCCATATGATAAGGAGCCCGGGCTGACATGACTAGTCGTAAACCCAAAGTGGCACAGACTTACAGGGACAGGCATCCATGACCCAGCTTCGAACGTGTCGGTCATCAGCAAGTGGTCCGGGCTGTAGCACTGGGCTAGCAGGACTCCGGTAAACCGGGCTGTAGCGGGCTAACAGGACTCCGGTACTCAAAGCGTGACATTTCCCCGAAGGGACAGACACGGGAACGAAGAAGGACACATGCCGGCCAGCCTAAGTGTTCCAGAGCAGTAGCAAGCTACCATGGCTCAGCGGTAACACTAGGAGACATTTCCCGGTAAGAGAGGCTACTAAAGATAAACAACTAGATAGTCAGATCCCACACATACCAAGCATTTCAATCATACACACAATATGCCCGATATGTGCAAATATAACGAAGCATCACAACATGACTCTATGACACAAGTACTTTATTTAAGGCTCAGGGAGCCATACATAACATTCACAAAGGTACGGGTCTCACGACCCAACATACAAGTCATACAGTCATACAAGCCAGCAGCGGAAGTACATTGTCTGGGTACAGACAACTAGTAAAATAAAAGAGGCTTGGAAAGCCTAGCTATACTACGTGGTCCATCACAAGCTCAGGTCACCACCTGGGTCTTTAGCCTACTCGTTGATGTCAACGTCTACATAGAACCCATCAGAAAGGGTTGCAGCGTCTTCTGTAAAAATGTGGATTATAGCAACATGAGTACAAAGGTACTCAGCAAGACTTACATCAGATCCTACATACATGCATAGTATCAAGAAGGGTTGGTGGAGTTATTGCAGCAAGCCAGCTTTGACTCTTGGCTAGGCTATCCTACGATACCCCAACTTGAAATGTTTTGCGCACACGAGTCCACTACTCACCACTTCAATACACTACCGAGGATCCACCCCCGTCTTCCTACGGAAGAGCCATCCTCGGCACTCACTCTTATCTTGAGGCTTTTAGTAGTTTCCATTTACTTGTCTATGAACTGTATAGGCAACCAAGTAGTCCTTTACCGCGGACGCGGCTATTCGAATAGATCATGTTAACCCTGCAGGGGTGTACTTCTTCATACATGTTTCCACCACTTAGCGTCTGCACACGATATGTGCTCGGCAGACTTCAAGCGAAAGCCGACGTGGGTGTAGACCATGACCTACCTAAACACTTAAGCCTCTGGTCCAGGTTTATCGCCTATTCAGGTTCCATCCGCAGGGAGTCCGGCCGAGGTTTCCCATACGGCCCCGAACGATGTGAACAGGGTTCCCGAGATACCTAACGGGTATTCGGTACACCCGGCCACGTACCTACCGCATCACAGCCCACCCCTACGGTCAGCGCTGTCCACGGCCTCCAGTAGCTACAAACACCAGAAACTACTTGCAACTCCTGGACAGAGAGCTAGGGTGAATAAGAAGTCGAGCGGGGTCATATTTCAGGGCCCAATGCATGGTAGTAGCTGTATCTTAAATCACACATACAGATCTCAGTGCTTAAGGTCGGCTTCAATGAAACAACCCACCATGTACTCCTACATGGCCTCTCATCGATACCTTTACCAAATCGTGTTCACCACACCACTCTCATTACCGACATAATCATTTCACTCTAGCCCATCACCCAGATGAACCAGACCTGACACGACTCTAAGCATAGCAGGCATAGGAAGGTAGGAACAACACATACACATGGCTCAATCAACTCCTACACATGCTAGTGGGTTTCATCTAGTTACTGTGGCAATGACAGGTCATGCAGAGGAAATGGGTTCAACTACCGTAGCACACAGCAGTTTGAATCGTGTTGTCTTAATGCAGTAAAAGAGAGCAGGAGCGAGAACATGGGATTGTATCGATATGATCAAATGGTTGGTTGCTTGCCTGATGGTTCGATGCTCGGATATGATTCTTCGTTAGGGTAATCACGGTACTCCTCGGAGACAGAACCTGTCGCAAAGGACATCGATACACAAGCATCACCAAACAATGTGCAACAATATGATGCATGCATGAAACATGGCAATATGAGTGTGTTGGGCTAATGCAACTAAAACCAGAAGGGTTTGAACAAATTTGAATCAAAGATTCAAATTTCAAACTCAAACATGGCCTCTTTAAGTGCTTTTCCTTATTCTGCTTAAAACATCAATTTAACTTGTTTGATCATGCATGAAAATAGTACAGATGGATAGATTGGATTTTTCTGATCATTTTTCATATATAATTTGTCCAATTTGGAGTTACAGAATAAAAGTTATGAATTTTTGAAGTTTAATTAATATTCTGGAATTTCCTGATTTAATTTAAATCCAGAAAATCAATTACTGCGTCAGCCTGACGTCAGTGTGACGTCAGCAGGTCAACGGAACAGGTCTGGGTCAAACCTGACAGTGGGTCCCGCATGTCAGGGTGATTAATTTAATTAAAAGTTAATTAAAACTAATCCTGTTTAATTAACAGGGCTGGGCCCCACCTGTCATTGACTCAGGGGAGTCAACCAGGGCCCACCCGTGGTCAAAGTCAAAGTCGGCTGCCGGCATTTAGCCGCCGGCGAGCCCGACGCGGCGGCGGGAGTGGTTTTGGCCATTTCGGCCACCAGAGGGGCCGCGGAGACCACCGGAGTGGAGCTGAGGACGACCCGCAGCTCTTGGCGGAGTCCGTTTGGGTCGGGGTGGCCGGAGTCGACGGCGGCGAGCTCGGCTGCGGCCGCCGGGGTTCGGTCGTGCACGGGAATGGGGTTGGAGCTCGAAGTCGAGCAAAGCGAGGCGCTAGGAATGCTCTACGGGGTCTTGCGAACTTGTTGGACTCGCCGGGGTGACCAAATGGTCACCGGAGCTGCGTCGACGGCGAGCTCGGCAACGGCGGAGGTTCGGCCGTGGTGGGGAGGAGGCTATGGTGAGGGAACGAGGGGGAGAAGAGGGGGAAACGGTGGCGTAGCTCACCGCGGTTGCAGTGGGCGTCGAAGCGGGCTCGGGGACGTGCCGGAGACGACGAATTCGACGGCGACGATGATCGGAGCCGAAGAGGGGAACGGCGACGTGGCGGCGATGCAGGGCTTCCGGGGACCCGTGGAGCGGTGGGGAGGAAGAGGGAGTTGTGGCGGAGCTTCTGAGCTAGTCGGGGGAGCGAGGGGTGGCCGGAGATGGCGGCTACGGCGAACGGCGGCGACGGTGGTGTTCGGCCGTGAGAGAGAGAGAGCGAGGGAGAGGAAGGAAAGAGCCGGGGAGAGTGAGAGAGAGCAGGGGGGATCGGGACGGGCTGCGGGCGTCGTCCACGCGGCCAGGAGGTCGTCGGCAAGCAGGAGGTGGCCGCGCGGCCGTGCGCGCGCGAGCACGCAGCAGCTTCGGGGCGAGGGGAGGAAGACGACGGAGGGCTACAGTGCTGGGCTGGGTCGGTTGCTGGCTGGGCCGGCCAGCTGGCTGGGCCGCACAGGGAGGAGCCCAGGTAAGTTTTTCCCTTTTTCTTCTGTTTTCTGTTTTATTTAATATATCTGCAACTTTGTTGAATTTAATAAAATACCTAGGCAACTTCAAAAATCACCAAACTATTCCTGGCCCATAGTTGGATTATTTCCAACATGAAACATTTTAGTTTGGAGATATTTGAGCATTTAGATATTTTATATTATTTTAAATGCCCAAATTCAAATATTTATGATTTAATTCAAAAACCCTAGGATGGCCTAGGAAAATGTGCACCATTTTTGGCAGAGGTTCTGAACCAAGACAAAAATGATGGGCATTTTAGAAGGGCATTTCAGGTTCATTGAAAAATTATTTTAGTAACCCTAGTTGGTTTCAGAGGGGACTGGGGGTTCTGTCATCCCCATTTCAACTCAGGCGATACTAACCGATAATTTTTGAAGAAGAAAGGTGGGATGCCTACCGGGGCATCCCCAAGCTTAGATGCTTGAGACTTCTTGAAATATTATCTTGGGGTGCCTTGGGCATCCCCAATCTTGAGCTTTTGTGTCTTCTTAATTCCTCTCATATCACGGTTTTCCTAAATCTCAAAAACTTCATCCACACAAAACTCAACAAGAACTCGTGAGATAAGTTAGTATAAATCAATGCAAAACCTTATCATTCTCGACTGTAGAAAATCACCAAAATTATTATTCAACATTGCATACCAAATGCCTCTGCATATTTAATACTCCTATCCTCAAATAGAATCATTAAAGAAGCAAACATAATAGCAATCTGCCAAAACAGTATAGTCTGTCAAGAATGCAAGAGTATCAATACTTCTTTAACTCCAAAAATTATGAAAATTTACCACATTGTAGAAAAATTATGAGATATTATTGTGCAAAAAGTTTCAACATTTTATCACGTTCTGACTTTTCTAGGTAATTTTTGCAACAGCGGTAAACTTTCTGTTTTGAAACAGCAACATATAGACTTGCAAAATAAGCATGGCAAAGGCTATACTTGACATTTTTATTGAAATAAAATATGAAAAACATTATTCTAAATAACATCAAGAAAATCTTAATAAAATAAAATGATACTCCAAGAAAAACACATATCATATGACGAATAAAAATGTAGCTCCAAGTGAGGTTACCAATAATGTTGGAGACGAAAGAGGGGATGCCTTCTGGGGCATCCCCAAGCTTAGTTGCTTGGATCTTCCTTTAATATTACGTTGGGGTGCCTTGGGCATCCCCAAGATTAGGGTCTTTTCACTCCTTATTCTCCTCATATCGACATCTCACCCAAAACTTGAAAACTTCAATCACACAAAACTTAACAGAACTTCATGAGATAGGTTAGTATGATAAAGAGCAAACCATTTCACTTTGGTCCTGTCAAAGACAACATTCATAATTGTTCTCACACAATGCCTACTGTAGAATATCATTTTCACTATTTATATTGAGCAATATAACCCATAGAAACCAGAAACCAAGCAAACTATGCATTGAAAACAGAATCTGTCCAAATAGAATGGTCTGTAGTAATCTGTACTCCAACCATACTTATGATATTCCGAAAATTCTTAACAATTAGGACAGCCTGGGAAAATTTTCTATTAATATTATGCAAAAAGAAGAAGTATTTTATCACGCTTCTGTTAAAAATGAGAATTATTTTCGTGAGCGCAAAAGTTTCTGTTTTTCAGCAAGATCAAATCAACTATCACCATATACCATCCCAAAGGTCTTACTTGGAACTTAATAGAAACAAAATGTCAGGACCCCGACTCGATGTCACATCGATCTAGCTGGTAACACCTCATATCACTTTGCGGCCTCACGCACGGTATCCCCACGGGTGTCGTCTTACCTTTTCCCGGGACCGTTTGCGCCTTTTGGCTCACGTATATGATAGTGTCGCTAGCATCCATATGATAAAGAGCCCGGGCTGACATGACTAGTCGTAAACCCAAAGTGGCACAGACTTACAGGGACAGGCATCCATGACCCAGCTTCGAACGTGTCAGTCATCAGCAAGTGGGTCCGGGCTGTAGCACTGGGCTAGCAGGACTCCGGTAAACCGGGCTGTAGCGGGCTAACAGGACTCCGGTACTCAAAGCGTGACATTTCCCCGAAGGGACAGACACAGGAACGAAGAAGGACACATGCCGGCCAGCCTAAGTGTTCCAGAGCAGTAGCAAGCTACCATGGCTCAGCGGTAACACTAGGAGACATTTCCCGGTAAGAGAGGCTACTAAAGATAAACAACTAGATAGTCAGATCCCACACATACCAAGCATTTCAATCATACACCCAATATGCTCGATATGTGCAAATACAACGAAGCATCACAACATGACTCTACGACACAAGTACTTTATTTAAGGCTCAGGGAGCCATACATATCATACACAAAGGTACGGGTCTCACGACCCTACATACAAGTCATACAGTCACACTTATCTTGAGGCTTTTAACAGTATCCATTTACTTGTCTATGAACTGTATAGGCAACCAAGTAGTCCTTTACCGCGGACGCGGCTATTCGAATAGATCATGTTAACCCTGCAGGGGTGTACTTCTTCATACACGCTCTCACCACTTATCGTCGCTTACACGACATGTACTCGGCAACCTTCAAGCGGAAGCCCAACGTGGGTGTCGGCCACGACCTACCTAATCACCTAAGCCTCCAGTCCAGGTTTATCGCCTATTCAGGTTCCATCCGCAGGGAGTCCGGCCGAGGTTTCCCATACGGCCCCGAACGATGTGAATAGGGTTCCCGAGATACCTAACGGGTATTCGGTACACCGTGCCACGTACCTACCGCATCACAGCCCACCCCTACGGTCAGCGCTGTCCACGGCCTCCAGTAGGCTACAAACACCAGAAACTACTTGCAACTCCTGGACGGAGAACTAGGGTGAATAAGAAGCCGAGAGGGTCCATTGGTTTCGGGCCCAATGCATGGTAGTAGCTGATTCTTAAATCACACATACAGATCTCAGTGCTTAAGGTCGGCTTCAATGAAACAACCCACCATGTACTCCTACATGGCCTCTCATCGATACCTTTACCAAATCGTGTTCACCACACCACTCTCATTACCGACATAATCATTTCACTCTAGCCCATCACCCAGATGAACCAGACCTGACACGACTCTAAGCATAGCAGGCATAGCAAGGTAGGAACAACACATACACATGGCTCAATCAACTCCTACACATGCTAGTGGGTTTCATCTAGTTACTGTGGCAATGACAGGTCATGCAGAGGAAATGGGTTCAACTACCGTAGCACACAGCAGTTTGAATCGCGTTGTCTTAATGCAGTAAAAGAGAGCAGGAGCGAGAACATGGGATTGTATCGATATGATCAAATGGTTGGTTGCTTGCCTGATGGTTCGATGCTCGGATATGATTCTTCGTTAGGGTAATCACGGTACTCCTCGGAGACAGAACCTGTCGCAAAGGACATCGATACACAAGCATCACCAAACAATGTGCAACAATATGATGCATGCATGAAACATGGCAATATGAGTGTGTTGGGCTAATGCAACTAAAACCAGAAGGGTTTGAACAAATTTGAATCAAAGATTCAAATTTCAAACTCAAACATGGCCTCTTTAAGTGCTTTTCCTTATTCTGCTTAAAACATCAATTTAACTTGTTTGATCATGCATGAAAATAGTACAGATGGATAGATTGGATTTTTCTGATCATTTTTCATATATAATTTGTCCAATTTGGAGTTACAGAATAAAAGTTATGAATTTTTGAAGTTTAAATAATATTCTGGAATTTCCTGATTTAATTTAAATCCAGAAAATCAATTACTGCGTCAGCCTGACGTCAGTGTGACGTCAGCAGGTCAACGGAACAGGTCTGGGTCAAACCTGACAGTGGGTCCCGCATGTCAGGGTGATTAATTTAATTAAAAGTTAATTAAAACTAATCCTGTTTAATTAACAGGGCTGGGCCCCACCTGTCATTGACTCAGGGGAGTCAACCAGGGCCCACCCGTGGTCAAAGTCAAAGTCGGCTGCCGGCGTTTAGCCGCCGGCGAGCCCGACGCGGCGGCGGAAGTGGTTTTTGCCATTTCGGCCACTAAATGGACCGCGGAGGCCACCGGAGTGGAGCTGAGGACAACCCGCAGCTCTTGGCGGAGTCCGTTGGGGTCGGGGTGGCCGGAGTCGACGCCGGCGACGACTTTGGCGGCCACCGAGGTTCGGTCGGAGGTGAACTTGGTGCTAGAGGGTTCGGTGAGGCTCGTGGAGTGGCTAGCTAGGTGCTGTGGGACGCGGTGAGCAAGATGGACACCATCTTGTGGCCGGAGGATGACCAGGAGCACGTCGGCGACGAGGTCCACGGCGGTGGGTGCGGTTGAGCTCCAGGAGGTTGCTACACAGCTCGGGAGCAAGAACGGAAGGGAGGGGAAGATGGCTAAGCTCACAGTGAGTGCGACGGAGTCCCTGGTGCGGCCGGAGATGGACCGGAGCGACGATGGCGTTGAAGGGGATCTCCGGCGACGGTGAGCTCGGGCGAGGTCGGTGCGGTGGTCTCGGGCGTTGCGAGCGCTCGGGGCTCGGCTGCTCGATGAAGTGGACAGCGGCGGAGCTCCTGGACACGGTGAGACGGCGTGGGGTGGTCGGAGGGCGTGGCTACGGCGAGGGGGTGGCGGCGATGGCGTCGGCCATGGCTGGGGCGTGCGAGGGGAAGGAGCTGGAGAGGAGAGGGGGTGTCTGGGGGGTTCGGGGGAGAGAGAGAGGCCGATCCACGGCGTTAGCCGGGCGAGGGAGGCGGCGAGGCGGCGAGCAGCTGCGTGGCGAGCTGCGGTGCCGCCGCCGAGCACCTTGGCTGCCTGCCTGGCGAGCCAAGCAGCTCGCTGGAGCGGTGGCCGGGCTGGGCCGGCCAGGTGGGCTGGCTGGTGGGCCTGCGGTGGCGCCAGGTAGGTTTTCCCCCTTATTTTCTGTTTCGGTTTTTATTTAATAATATCTGCAACTTTGTTGAATTAAATAAAATACCTAGGCAACTTCAAAAATCACCAAACTATTCCTGGCCCATAGTTGGATTATTTCCAACATGAAACATTTTAGTTTGGAGATATTTGAGCATTTAAATATTTTATATTATTTTAAATGCCCAAATTCAAATATTTATGATTTAATTCAAAAACCCTAGGATGGCCTAGGAAAATGTGCACCACTTTTGGCAGAGGTTCTGAACCAAGACAAAAATGATGGGCATTTTAGAAGGGCATTTCAGGTTCATTGAAAAATTATTTTAGTAACCCTAGTTGGTTTCAGAGGGGACTGGGGGTTCTGTCATCCCCATTTCAAGTTTCTGATGAATGAGTAAACATGATGCAACACTCTAATGCATGACTAGCTAGGGTGTGACACCAGCGCAAATGTTTAATGATATACTGTAGCGTACCATTTAAAACAATTTTTCTCATCTAATTGAACTTATCAAAAAATAAATTAATAATTACGATATCTCGAATATTCTTCAAAACATGAAATTTCATTTAAATTCACAAAAAAATTAAAAACATGAACCTTTTATAAGAAAACGAACTTTTTTTTGAATATGTGAACAATTTTTGAAAATTAAATATGTTTTGAACATTGAAACAATTTTCAAAAACATGTTTTCTAACACAAGCATTACTTTGAATTTGTGAACGTTTCAATAAAAATGAATAATTTTTGAATTTGTATCATTTTCAAAATGCAATTTATTTTGAAAATATCGAAAAAATTGAAAAACATAAAAAACAATTAAAATGCGAAAACTTTCTATAGGTTTCAATAAATTCCGGAATGGGAAGAAAAATTTGAAGTTTGGAAAAAATTCAAAATGGTAAAAATGTAATAAACTCTGGAGATTTTACGAAAATTTAATCGAAAACTAAAATTTTGAAAAATTGAATTTATGTAAAAAAAGAAACTTGGAATAGAAAAAAAAGGAAAGAGAAAAGAAAACAGGAAAGAAAAGAAAAGGAAAAAGAAGCAGAACAGAGAAAAAAAATAAAAATGGGCCGTCCCAATACTAGGCGCCATATGTGAAACTTCGTCTATTTTCTGCCCAGGGCAGTAAATAAAGGTTCTCAAGTGCATGGACAGGAAATAAATGGGCTGGGCCTTAGCGCGCGCGGCCACGTACGAAATTTTGGATAAAGCTGGTTATTTTATGGCAGACGGACACAGAAAAAAGTAGTACCACCTTGGATAGAACAAAAAAATCGGTGGTGAACATATGAAAAAATCGGAGAAACGCACCTTGCTTTATTAGTAGGTATAGAATTCACTCAAAAGAAAGTTTCATATATCTTGAACACTAAGTATATTAACATTAAGCAAATTACCATGCTATTAATGACTCTCAAAATAATCTAAGTGAAGCATGAGAGATCAATAGTTTCTTTAAAACAAATCCACCACCGTGCTCTAAAAGATATAAGTGAAGCACTAGAGCAAAAATTATCACGCTCAAAAGATATAAGTGAAGTACTATGAGCAAAACTATCAAGCTCAAAAGATATAAGTGAAGCACAGAGAGTATTCTAACAAATTCCAATTCATGTATTGCTCTCTCAAAAGGTGTGTACAGCAAGGATGATTGTGGTAAACTAACAAGCAAAGACGCAAATAATACAAGACGCTCCAAGCAAAACACATATCATGTGGTGAATAAAAATATAGCTCCAAGTAAATTACCGATGGAAGTGGACGAAAGAGGGGATGCCTTTCCGGGAATCCCCAAGCTTTGACCTTTTGGTGTCCTTGGGCTATCTTGGGGGTGCCATGGGTATCCCCAAGCTTAGGCTCTTGCCACTCCTTGTTCCATAATCCATCAAAAAAATTCACCCAAAACTTGAAAACTTCACAACACAAAACTCAATAGAAATCTCGTGAGCTCCGTTAGAGAAAGAAAACAAAAGACTACTTCAAAGTACTGTAATGAACTCATTCTTTATTTATATTGGTGTTAAACCTACTGTATTCCAACTTCTCTATGGATTATAAATTATTTTACTAGCCATAGATTCATCAAAATAAGCAAACAACACACGTAAAACAGAACCTGTCAAAAACAGAACAGTCTGTGGCAATCTGTAACTAACGCAAACTTCTGGAACTCTAAAAATTCTACTAAAATTGGAAGTTCTGGAAAATTTGTTTATTGAACAGAAGCAAAAAGAATCAACGCAAAATCACGTTTCTGTGATTTAGCAAAATTATATTCGTGCGTGCAAAGTTTCTGTTTTTCAGCAGAATCAAATCAACTATCATCGTAGGTTATCCTATAGGTTCTTCTTGGCACAAACACTAATTAAAAGATAAAACCACATCCAAACAGAGGCTAGATGGATTATTTATTCCTAAACAGAAGCAGAAACAAAAAAACAAAAATAAAATTGGATTGCCTACCAAAGATGGCAATACCTAGATCTGTCCTTGCTTTTTATGCCTAGCTAGCTTGAGCACTGCGTTGGATTTCCCTGAAGAGCAGAGGATGATGCAGCAAAGTAGCGTAAGTATTTCTCTCAGTTTTTGAGAACCAAGGTATCAATCCAGTAGGAGACCACGCACAAGTCCCTCGTACCTACACAAAACGATAGCTACTCGCAACCAACGCGATTAGGGGTTGTCAATCCCTTCACGGTCACTTACGAGAGTGAGATCTGATGGAGATGATAAATAATATTTTTGGTATTTTTGATAGATAGATGCAAAGTGAAAAGTAGAAGGCAAAGTAAAAGAAACACAAGTAATAAAGCGATAGAGATTGATATGATGAGAATAGATCCGGGGGCCATAGGTTTCACTAGTGGCTTCTCTCAAGAGCATAGATATTCTACGGTGGGTGAACAAATTACTGTTGAGCAATTGACAGAATTGAGCATAGTTATGAGTATATCTAGGTAATGATCATGTATATAGGCATCACGTCCGAGACAAGTAGATCAAAACGATTCTGCATCTACTACTATTACTCCACTCATCGACCGCTATCCAGCATGCATCTAGAGTATTAAGTTAAAAACAGAGTAACACCTTAAGCAAGATGACATGATGTAGAGGGATAAATTCATGCAATATGATAAAAACCCCATCTTGTTATCCATGATGGCAACAATACAATACGTGCTTTGCTGCCCCTACTGTCACTGGGAAAGGACACCGCAAGATTGAACCCAAAGCTAAGCACTTCTCCCATTGCAAGAACTACCAATCTAGTTGGCCAAACCAAAAAGGATAATTCAAAGAGACTTGCAAAGATAACTCAATCATACATAAAAGAATTCAGAGAAGATTCAAATATTTTCCATAGATAAGCTGGATCATAAACCCACAATTCATCGGTCTCAACAAACACACCGCAAAAAGAAGATTACATCGAATAGATCTCCACGAGAGAGGGGGAGAACATTGTATTGAGATCCAAAAAGAGAGAAGAAGCCATCTAGCTACTAGCTATGGACCCGAAGGTCTGAAGTAAACAACTCACACTTCATCGGAGGGGCTATGGTGTTGATGTAGAAGCCCTCCATGGTGGATGCCCCCTCCGGCGGAGCTCCGAAACAGGCCCCAAGATGGGATCTTGTGGATACAGAAGGTTGCGGCGGTGGAATTAGGTTTTTAGCTCCTGTTCTGATCGTTTGGGGATACGTAGGTATATATAGGAGGAAGGAGTACGTCGGTGGAGCAACAGGGGGGCCACGAGGTAGGGCCTCGTGACTGACTCTTCTGCTTCTTGGAGTAGGGTCCAAGTCTCCTGGATCACGTTCGGTGAGAAAATCACGTTCCCGAAGGTTTCATTCCGTTTGGACTCCGTTTGGTATTCTGTTTCTTCGAAACACTAAAAAAGGCAAAAAGCAGCAATTCTGGGCTGGGCCTCCGGTTAATAGGTTAGTCCCAAAAATAATATAAAAGTGGAAAATAAAGCCCAATATAGTCCAAAACAGTAGATAAAGTAGCATGGAGCAATAAAAAATTATAGATACGTTGGAGACATATCAAAGAACCTCCTTGAGGGAGTCCTGGATTAGGGGGTGTCCGGATAGCCGAGCTATCACCTTTGGCCGGACTCCTGGACTATGAAGATACAAGATTGAAGACTTCATCCTGTGTCCGGATGGGACTTTCCTTGGTGTGGAAGTCAAGCTTGGCGATACGGATATGTAGATCTCCTACCATTGTAACCGACTCTGTAACCCTAGCCATCTCCGGTGTCTATATAAACCGAAGGGTTTTAGTCCATAGGACGAACAACAATCATACCATAGGCTAGCTTCTAGGGTTTAGCCTCTTTGATCTCGTGGTAGATCTACTCTTGTACTACCCATATCATCAATATTTATCAAGCAAGAGTAGGGTTTTACCTCCACCGAGAGGGCCCGAACTTGGGTAAAAACATCGTGTCCCTTGTCTCTTGTTACCATCTGCCTAGACGCACAGTTCGGGACCCCCTACCCGAGATCCGCCGGTTTTGACACCGACATTGGTGCTTTCATTGAGAGTTCCTCTATGTCATCACCTTTAGGCCCGATGGCTCCTTCGATCATCAACAACGACGCGGTCCAGGGTGAGACTTTTCTCCCCGGACAGATCTTCGTATTCGGCGGCTTTGCACTGCGGGCCAATTCACTTGTCCATCTGGAGCAGATCGAAAGCTACGCCCCTGGCCATCAGGTCAGATTTGGGAGTTTGAACTACACGGCTGACATCCGCAGAGACTTGATCTTCGACGGATTTGAGCCACAGCCAAGCACGCCGCACTGTCTCGATGGGTATGATCTAGCTCTGCCGCCGGACAGTACCCTGGAGGCCACACTAGCGTCCGCTCCGACCCCTAGCTCGGAGCCGACTTCGCCGGTCAAGGACGAGTGGCTGGACACCGCCTCGGGGGCTACGATCTCTATGGCGATTGAGCCGAACACCATCCATGTCCTTCGTAAAGCCTGTGACTCCGAGGTGCCGGACTCCTCTCCGAACTCCGAACCTCCCGCGCCCCTGCCTATCAAATCCGATTGGGCGCCGGTTATGCAGTTCACTGCCGCAGACATCTTTTAGCACTCGCCCTTTGGCGACATCCTGAATTCACTAAAGTCTCTCTCTTTATCAGGAGAGCCCTGGCCGCACTATGGTCAGGAAGGTTGGGATGCAGACGATGAAGAAATTCAATGCCCACCCACCACCCACTTTGTAGCCACTGTCAATGATTTAACTGACATGCTCGACTTCGACTCCGAAGACATCGACGGTATGGACGACGATGCAGTAGACAACCAAGAACCAGCGCCTACAGGGCACTGGAAGGCCACCTCGTCATACGCCATATACACGGTGGACATCCCAAAAGATGGGAATGGCAATGAAATAGCGGAGGATGACCCCTCCAAGAAACAGCCCAAGCGCCGGCGTCAGCGGCTCCGCTCTAAATCCCACCACATCAAAAACGGTGATTCCAGCACGGGAGACAATAACAACCCAGACAGTGCCGAAGACAACCCCCTCCAGCAGGATTAAGCACAGGAGGAGGGAGAAGCCAGCCCTCATGATAGAGAGGCAGTCAGAGAGGTAGAGGACGATAATTATATGCCTCCCTCCGAAGATGAAGCAAGCCTTGACGACGACGAATTTGTCGTGCCCGAGGATCCCATCGAACAAGGCGTTTCAAGCGCAGGCTTATGGCCACAACAAGCAACCTCAAGAAAAAGCAGCAGCTTAGAGCTAACCAAGACTTGCTAGCTGACAGATGGACTGAAGTCCTTGCAGCCGAAGAGTACAAACTCGATCGCCCCTCCAAGAGCTACCCAAAATGTAGGCTGCTACCCCAATTAGAGGAGGAAGCACCCAAACCTACATCACGAGCGCATGACGCGGCTGACCGGCCACCTCGTGGCCGCGACAGAGATGCCTCTAGGCCCTCCGCTAAAGCCGCACCCCGGCGTCGCTCGAAAAGTACAAAGCCACGGGGGAATGCGCCAAACTTGCAAGACATATTGGAGGACAAGGCAAGACAAATAAGATCGATCTACGGATCCCGTGGGCGCCCCACGATACGTGATGACAACCGTAACGCCGGATACAACAATTCCGGCCGGGCCGAACACAGTAGACAAAGCTCATTTGAGCTGCGTCGTGATATAGCCCAATACAGAGGCGCCACACACCCACTATGCTTCACAGATGAAGTAATGGATCATCAAATCCCCGAGGGTTTCAAACCCGTAAACATTGAATCATACGACAGCACAACAGATCCTGCGGTTTGGATCGAGGACTATCTCCTTCACATCCACATGGCCCGCGGTGATGATCTACACGCCATCAAATACCTCCCACTCAAGCTTAAAGGACCAGCTCGGCATTGGCTCAATAGCTTGCTAGCAGAATCAACTGGTTGTTGGGAAGACCTGGAAGCCGCATTCCTTGATAACTTCCAGGGCACATATGTGCGACCACCAGACGCTGATGGCCTAAGCCACATAATTCAGGAGCCAGAAGAATCGGCCAGACAATTTTGGACACGGTTCTTAACCAAGAAAAATCAAATCATCGACTGTCCGGATGCAGAGGCCCTTGCAGCCTTCAAACATATCATCCGCGATGAGTGGCTTGCCCGGCACCTAGGACAGGAAAAGCCGAAATCCATGGCAGCCCTCACATCTCTCATGACCCGCTTCTGCGTGGGAGAGGACAGCTAGCTAGCTTGCAGTAACAACCTGACCAAAAACCCTGGTAGTTCAGATACCAAGGACAGCAACGGCAGGTCGCGTCGCAATAAGCACAAGTGCCGCACTAACGGCGATAATACTGAAGATACGGCAGTCAATGCCGGATTTAGAGGCTCTAAACCCGGTCAGCGGAAAAAGACATTCAAAAGAAATACTCAGGGCCCGTCCAATTTGGACCGAATACTCGATCGCTCGTGCCAGATACATGGCACCCCCGAAAAACCAGCCAACCGCACCTACAGGGATTGTTGGGTGTTCAAGCAGGCAGGCAAGATAAATGCCGAAAACGACGACAAGGGGCTGCATAGAGATGACGAGGAGGAGCCCCAGCCGCCGTACAATAGAGGACAGAAGGGCTTTCCCCCACAAGTGCGGACGGTGAACATGATATACGCAACCCACATACCTAAAAGGGAGCGGAAGCATGCACTGAGGGACGTATGCGTGATGGAGCCAGTCGCCCCAAAGTTCAACCCATGGTCCTCCTGCCCGATCACTTTTGATCGAAGGGACCACCCCACTAGCATCCGCCACGGCGGATTCGCTGCATTGGTTCTTGACCCAATCATTGACGGATTTCACCTCACTAGAGTCCTGATGGACGGCGGCAGCAGCTTGAACCTGCTTTACCAGGATACAGTGTGCAAAATGGGCATAGACCCCTCAAGGATCAAACCTACAAAAACGACCTTTAAAGGCGTCATACCAGGTGTAGAGGCCAACTGTACAGGCTCAGTTACACTTGAAGTGGTCTTCGGATCCCCGGATAACTTCCGAAGTGAGGAATTAATCTTCGACATAGTCCCGTTCCGCAGCGGCTATCACGCACTGCTCGGACGAACCGCATTTGCAAAGTTCAATGCGGTGCCGCACTACGCATACCTCAAGCTCAAAATGCCAGGCCCCCAAGGAGTAATCACGGTCAATGGAAACACCGAATGCTCTCTCTGAACGGAGGAGCATATGGAGACCCTCGTGGTGGAAGTACAAAGCAGCCTCTTAAGGCAATTCAAGAGTCTGACTACTAAACGTCCGGACACCGTCAAGCGCGCCTGGAGTAACCTACAACAAGACCGCGTGGCAGGTTCCGAGCACACGTAGCAATGCGGCCCCAACCCTAGCCCTCGCGAAATCGCGAGACCAGTACCACGCGTACATAACTATGCTCTAGAGATACCATGGGCATAGGGGTAGGGGCACGACCACGGCATGCCCGGAGAGCGGCTCAACCGCACCAGGGGCTCCCAATTGTGTCATTCTTTTTTTTTCTTATTCTCAGGACTCCATTTCCTAGAAGCCCTGTCCGGCAGTAGAATTGCCGAACTCACGATGCAACAGCCAGGGAAGCAGAAAAGCTACGTCGAGTGTCTAGGTGGTCTCTATTACGAGCAGTATACCTGTTTTACATACCATCCCGCAGCCTACCCCTGGAGGGGGACATGTTAAATAGTCCCATCCCTTGCTTATCGCACTATTTATATCGTTCTGCTTTCATTGTAGTATTTTTTGAATAAACAATGCATCGATTTTTGCCTATTATTGCATTCCTTTTTCTATCTATATATGTTCACTTATGACATGTTGTATCCGTACACTTTGGTACGGCCAAATACACCAGGGGCTTAAGTACCCCAAAATATGGTGTGATAAGTCCGAACACTTTAACAAGTGCGGCACCCCGAACTTATAGCATTATATGCATCGACTCCGAATCATGTCTTGGGTCAATAGTTGGGTTTGCCCGGCTCCCATGTTTTGGTACCTTACATTCCGTTATATCGGCTAAGGTAGCGCTGGGAGAACCACTGCGATTGTGCCCCGGTTGAGCTGGGTTGAGCACCTCAGTGGAGAAAGCTAAAACTGACCGTCATGATAGGGCGAGAGCCGGTCGCTGTTCGAGAGGTTTTTTGAGTCCATAAAGACTTATGCCACTTAGTGCGAGGAGTCGGCTTTGTCCGGCCCAGGCGTGGATAGCGCCCCGAATTCGGTCTTCCGAACACTAGGGGCTTCGCCGAAATTTAAAATTATAGAATTCTATGGCTAAGTGTGAGTGTTCAAGCATTATAGTCCGGTTGCCTTGTTCGTTGTGTTGAGCGCCTCCCTCGAAGGACCCAAGAATGGGAACAAGAGCGCTCAAGTTTATCCCGAACACCCCAGCACTCGTGGCATGGGGGCTGAAGCCAACGACTTGCCATCTCTCAAATTTGATAAACGGCCGCACAGAAGGTAATATTTTAAATTAACAAGCGTTGCTTAGCGCATATGAACAAAGTTTTCAGCGTACAGGATAACAAATGCGAGTCTACTAAAAAATTACATCTTTGGAGCACTCACCCGCTATAAGGCGGGCACCCTTCAGGACACCCTTATAGTACATCTCGGGCGTGCGATACTCGTTACCCGGCGGTGGCGCGTCCGTCACAAGCTTCTCGGCGTCCATGTTGCCCCAGTGCACCTTAGCGTGGGCAAGGGCCCGACGGGCACCTTCAATGCAGATGGAACGCTTGATGACTTCAATCCATGGACAGGCGTCCACCAGCCGCCGCACCAGACCGAAGTAGCTCCCAGGCATGGCTTCTTTAGGCCATAGCCGAACTATGAGGCCCTTCATGGCCTGTTCGGCCACCTTGTGGAGCTCGACCAGCTACTTCAGCTGGTCGCTCAGGGGCACCGGATGTCCGGCCTCAGCATATTGAGACCAGAACACCTTTTCCGTCGAGCTCCCCTCCTTGGCTCGGTAGAACGCGGCAGCATCGGACACGCTACGGGGCAGATCTGCGAACGCTCCTTGAGAACTCCGAATTCGGGTAAGTAATAATAATTCACTTTTACATGCTTGCTTTGCATGAAGAATGCCTTACCTTCCGCTATCTTTTTTATCGCCTCAATCTCCTGGAGGGCCTTCTGGGCTTCGGCCTTAGAGGCTTTGGCACTCTCAAGAGCCAAGGCGAGCTCGTACTCTCGAGTCTTCGAGTCACACTCCAAACTCTCGTGTTTTTGCACGAGGGCCTGGAGCTCTTGCCGCACCTCCGCCACCCGTGCCTCCTGCTTCTCTCGCTCGGTGCGCTCCGCGGCCACACTTTTTTCGGCCTTGGACACCGCCTCCTTCAGGGTCGCCACCTCGGTCGTGGCCCCTGCAATACTCACGTTATTCCTGTCATTTGTTGCAACCAAATCCTTTCTATAAGGTATTACTTTAATAAGGTATTATTTACCTTCCTTGTCCTCGAGCTGCTTCTTGGCACGTCCGAGCTTGTTCTCGGACCGCTCGAGGCTCTGCTTCAATGCATTGACCTACGCAGTTAGTGCAGCAGAGGTCAGCAGCGCAACCTGCATTCCCATATTGACATGCTTATGTTAGACTCCTGCGTATATCTTTTTAGATCCTCAGTTCGGCTTTTCTTTCCGAACACCAAACTGAGCATCAGGGGCTACTGTCTATGCGGTACTATTTTTACATATCTTAATTACATACCTCAAAGCCTGTTAGAAGGCTAGTACAGGCTTGAGTCAGCCCGCTCTTGGCAGACTGAACTTTCTGGATCACCGCATCATAACAGTGCGGTGCTCCTCGTTGATGGAGGCGCCATTGAGCGCCTCCAGAAAATTATCTAGTGCCTCCGGCTGTACGAAGGTCACGGGTGTCGCAGTCTCGCCCTTCTTACGAAGGGGCCGCCCGCCGGACTCCGGAACCACTAAAGGTTCCGGTGCGGAGTCCGGCCCAGGACCGAACTCAGAACCCTTTGGGGGTTGATCCCCCTCGTGCCCAAAGTCCGGGAGGATGCCTTGTGGCACCTCCGGGACCTCCTCCTCCTCAAGGGCAAGGGTAAGAAGAACTTCAAGAAGGACGACAAGGAAGTTGCCGCGCCTGGTAAGCCAGTTGCCAGGAAGAAGTCAAGCAATGGACCCAAGCCTGAGACTGAGTGCTTTTATTGCAAAGGGAAGGTCACTGGAAGCGGAACTGCCCCAAATACTTAGCGGACAAGAAGTCCGGCAACACTAAAGGTATATGTGATATACATGTAATTGATGTGTACCTTACCAGTACTCGTAGTAACTCCTGGGTATTTGATACCGGTGCCGTTGCTCACATTTGTAACTCACAGCAGGAGCTGCGGAATAAGCAGAGACTGGCGAAGGACGAGGTGACGATGCGCGTCGGGAATGGTTCCAAGGTCGACGTGATCGCCGTCGGCACACTACCTCTACATTTACCTACGTGATTAGTTTTAAACCTCAATAATTGTTATTTAGTGCCAAGTTTGAGCATGAACATTGTATCTGGATCTCGTTTGATACAAGATGGCTACTCATTTAAATCCGAGAATAATGGTTGTTCTATTTATATGAGAGATATGTTTTATGGTCATGCCCCGATGGTCAATGGTTTATTCTTGATGAATCTCGAACGTAATGTAACACATATTCATAGTGTGAATACCAAAAGATGTAAAGTTGCTAACGATAGTCCCACATACTTGTGGCACTGCCGCCTTGGTCACATTGGTGTCAAGCGCATGAAGAAGCTCCATGCTGATGGACTTTTAGAGTCTCTAGATTATGAATCGTTTGACACATGCGAACCTTTCCTCATGGGCAAAATGACCAAGACTCCGTTCTCCGGAACAATGGAGCGAGCAACCAACTTGTTGGAAATCATACATACTGATGTGTGCGGTCCAATGAGCGTTGAGGCTCGCGGAGGATATCATTAGGTTATCACTCTCACTGATGACTTGAGTAGATATGGGTATGTCTACTTAATGAAACACAAGTCTGAGACCTTTGAAAAGTTCAAGGAATTTCAGAATGAGGTAGAGAATCAACGTGACCGAAAGATAAAGTTCCTACGATCAGATCGTGGAGGAGAATATTTAAGTCACGAATTTGGTACGCACTTAAGGAAATGTGGAATCATTTCACAACTCATGCCGCCTGGAACACCTTAGCGTAATAGTGTGTCCGAACATCGTAATCGCACTCTATTGGATATGGTGCGGTCTATGATGTCTCTTACCGATTTACCGCTATCATTTTGGGGATACGCTCTAGAGACAGCTACATTCACTTTAAATAGGGCACCGTCTAAATCCGTTGAGACGACACCGTATGAATTATGGTTTGGGAAGAAACCTAAGCTGTCGTTTCTAAAAGTTTGGGGATGCGATGCTTATGTCAAGAAACTTCAACCTGAAAAGCTCGAACCCAAGTCGGAAAAATGTGTCTTCATAGGATACCCTAAGGAAACCATTGGGTATACCTTCTACTTAAGATCCGAGGGCAAGATCTTTGTTGCCAAGAATGGATCCTTTCTGGAAAAAGAGTTTCTCTCGAAAGAAGTAAGTGGGAGGAAAGTAGAACTCGATGAAGTACTACCTCTTGAACAAGAAAGTAGTGCAGCTCAGGAAAATGTTCCTGTGATGCCTACACAAACTGGAGAGGAAAATAATGATGATGATCAAGGTACTTCGGATCAAGTTGCTACTGAACTTCGTAGGTCCACAAGGACACGTTCCGCACCAGAGTGGTACGGCAACCCTGTCTTGGAAATCATGTTGTTAGACAACAGTGAACCTTCGAACTATGAAGAAGCGATGGCGGGCCCAGATTCCAACAAATGGCTTGAAGCCATGCGATCCGAGATAGAATCCATGTATGAAAACAAAGTATGGACTTTGACAGACTTGCCCGATGATCGGCGAGCGATAGAAAACAAATGGATCTTTAAGAAGAAGACGAACGCGGATGGTAATGTTACCATCTATAAAGCTCGACTTGTCGCTAAGGGTTATCAACAAGTTCAAGGGGTTGACTACGATGAGACATTCTCTCCCGTAGCGAAGCTGAAGTCCGTCCGAATCATGTTAGCAATTGTCGCATACTATGATTATGAGATATGGCAGATGGACGTCAAAACGGCATTCCTTAACGGACATCTTAAGGAAGAACTGTATATGATGCAGCCGGAAGGTTTTGTCGATCCTAAGAATGCTAACAAAGTATGCAAGCTCCAGCGATCCATTTATGGGCTGGTGCAAGCATCTCGGAGTTGGAACATTCGCTTTGATGAGATGATCAAAGCGTTTGGGTTTATGCAGACTTATGGAGAAGCCTGCGTTTACAAGAAAGTGAGTGGGAGCTCTGTAGCATTTCTCATATTATATGTAGATGACATACTCTTGATGGGAAATGATATAGAACTTTTGGACAACATTAAGGCCTACTTGAATAAATGTTTTTCAATGAAGGACCTTGGAGAAGCTGCTTACATATTAGGCATCAAGATCTATAGGGATAGATCGAGACGCCTCATAGGTATATCACAAAGCACATACCTTGATAAGTTTTTGAAGAAGTTCAAAATGGATCAGTCCAAGAAAGGGTTCTTGCCTGTATTGCAAGGTGTGATATTGAGCTCGGCTCAATGCCCGACCACGACAAAAGATAAAGAAGAGATGAGTGCCATCCCCTATGCTTCAGCCATAGGATCTATTATCTATGCCATGCTGTGTACCAGACCTGATGTAAACCTTGCCGTAAGTTTGGTAGGAAGGTACCAAAGTAATCCCGGCAAGGAACACTGGACAGCGGTCAAGAATATCTTGAAGTATCTGAAAAGGACAAAGGACATGTTTCTCGTTTATGGAGGTGACAAAGAGCTCGTCGTAAAGGGTTACGTCGACGCTAGCTTCGACACAGATCTGGATGACTCTAAGTCACAAACCGGATACATGTATATGTTGAATGGTGAAGCAGTAAGCTGGTGCAGCTGCAAGCAGAGCGTCGTGGCGGGATCTACATGTGAAGCAGAGTACATGGCAGCCTCGGAGGCAGCGCATGAAGCAATTTGGGTGAAGGAGTTCATCACTGACCTAGGAGTCATACCCAATGCGTCGGGGCCGATCAAACTCTTCTGTGACAACACTGGAGCTATTGCCCTTGCCAAGGAGCCCAGGTTTCACAAGAAGACCAGGCACATCAAGCGTCGTTTCAACTCCATCTGTGAAAATATTCAAGATGGAGACATAGATATTTGCAAAGTACATACGGATCTAAATGTCACAGATCCATTGACTAAACCTCTTTCGCGAGCAAAACATGATCAACACCAGAACTCTATGGGTGTTCGATTCATCACAATGTAACTAGATTATTGACTCTAGTGCAAGTGGGAGACTGTTGGAAATATGCCCTAGAGGCAATAATAAAAGGATTATTATTATATTTCCTTGTTCATGATAATTGTCTTTATTCATGCTATAACTGTATTATCCAGAAATTGTGATACACGTGTGAATACATAGACCATAATATGTCCCTAGTAAGCCTCTAGTTGACTAGCTTGTTGATCAATAGATAGTCATGGTTTCCTGACTATGGACATCAGATGTCATTGATAACAGGATCACATCATTAGGAGAATGATGTGATGGACAAGACCTAATCCTAAGCATAGCACAAGATCCTGTAGTTTGTTTGATAGAGCTTTTCCAATGTCAAGTATCTTTTCCTTAGACCATGAGATCGTGTAACTCCCGGATACCGTAGGAGTGCTTTGGGTGTACCAAACATCACAACGTAACTGGGTGACTATAAAGGTGCACTACAGGTATCTCCGAAAGTGTCTGTTGGGTTGACACGGATCAAGACTGGGATTTGTCACTCCGTATGGCAGAGAGGTATCTCTGCGCCCACTCGGTAATGCATCATCATAATGAGCTCAAAGTGACCAAGTGTTTGGTCATGGGATCATGCATTACGGTACAAGTAAAGTGACTTGCCGGTAACGAGACTGAACGAGGTATTGGGATACCGACGATCGAGTCTCGGGCAAGTAACGTACCGATTGACAAAGGGAATTGTATACGGGGTTGATTGAATCCTCAACATCGTGGTTCATCCGATGAAATCATCGTGGAACATGTGGGAGCCAACATGGGTATCCAGATCCCGCTGTTGGTTATTGGCCGGAGAGCTGTCTCGGTCATGTCTGCATGATTCCCGAACCCATAGGGTCTACACACTTAAGGTTCGGTGACACTAAGGTTATTAGGAAGACTTGTATGTGATTACCAAATGTTGTTCAGAGTCCCGGATGAGATCCCGGATGTCACGAGGAGTTCCGGAATAGTCCGGAGGTGAAGATTTATATATAGGAAGTGCGGTTTCGGCCATCGGGAAAGTTTTGGGGTCACCCGGTATTGTACCGGGACCACCGGAAGGGTCCCGGGGGTCCACCGGGTAGGGCCACCCATCCCGGAGGGCCCTGTGGGCTGAAGTGGGGAGGGAACCAGCCCTTGGTGGGCTGGTGCGCCCCCCTGGGCCCCCCTCTACGCCTAGGGTTGGGAACCCTAGGGGAGGGGGCGCCTCCACTTGCCTTGGGGGGTACTCCACCCCCCTTGGCCGCCGCCCGCCTAGAGATTTCATCTCTAGGGCCGGCTCCCCCCCTGGGGGCCTATATAAAGGAGGGGGGGAGGGAGGGCAACCGCACCCCTGAGTCTTGGCGCCTCCCTCCCCCTGCTACACCTCTTCCTCCTCCCGCAGTTGCTTGGCGAAGCCCTACCGGAGTACTGCATCTCCACCACCACCACGCCGTTGTGCTGCTGCTGGAGTCTTCTTCCTCAACCTCTCCTTCCCCCTTGCTGGATCAAGAAGGAGGAGACGTCATCCGCTCCGTATGCGTGTTGAACGCGGAGGTGCTGTCCATTCAGCACTTGGTCATCGGTGATTTGGATCACGACGAGTACGACTCCATCATCCCCGTTCTCTTGAACGCTTCCGCTCGCGATCTACAAGGGTATGTAGATGCACTCCTATCACTCGTTGCTTAGATGAACTCATAGATGGATCTTGGTGAAACCGTAGGAAAAATTTTAATTTTCTGTCACGTTCCCCAACAAGCCTCGGGTGTTTCTTCTCGCCAGCCTGGGCCGAGGAACTGGCCATGGTCTTCCTCCTGCGCGTGCCCTTGAACCACCATGTGGGGCACATACGCCTCCGGGGCCGCCGCCCCGAGTGCCTCGCCGTAGTGCCCCATGTGCCACGCAGCTCTGCTCGTGGTGCCAACCTGGGAGTGGTAGAATGGCGGCTCGCTGGGACCGTGGGCTATAGTGGATCCCCCTTCGCTGGTCAGTGGCGGAGGCGGCACCGTTGGTGGCTAGGCACTGACGGCCAGGTTGGCGTTGGAGTGGCCCTGGAATCCGCTTGGAGCTATGCGGGTGCGTGTGGGGCCTCCGTGTGGTCCGCCTTGGGCCTGAGGCAGCAGCTGGGTGCAGAAGGGGTGAGCCCCCAAGGCGGCGGAGCCCAGGAGCTCTGCCACCCGCTCCAGTAGCACGTTGCGGCCGCCCTCTAGCAGCATGCATTGTAGTAGTTCTCGAGCTACCGTGAGCGCGGCCCTTGAGTTCGCCTGCTCTCGCCGTGAGTACAGCGCCGTGGCCGCGGCGTGGCTCGAGGCCCTCGCTGCCGACCGCACCTGCCGCGGTGTGAGAGCTGGTGTCGTCTGACCGTGTCGCCCGCGGCCCGCAGCGCCCTGCGGACCGCAGGCTGCCTGGGGCACGGGGTTGAGGTCGCCCTGGGCAAGCGGCTCTGCATGGGCGGGCCATGTCGCCCAGGGATCAGGATTGCCTGTTGGGTCGCCGGACATGATGACGATGATGCAACGGGCGGCGAAACACGAGGCGACGGAAGGCAGATTCCGGCGCACCCCTACCTGGCGCGCCAAATGTCGGATTTTGGGTTCCGGCAGACCCTCAAGGTTCGAACTCTGGGGTGCATGCGGAGATCACACCCCCTGCCTACCCGTGTCACGTCGCCTCGCAAGGATCTAAAACTACACGAAGAACAACACAAGGGACACGAGATTTATACTGGTTCAGGCCACCATTGTGGTGTAATACCCTACTCCAGTGTGTGGTGTGTGGATTGCCTTTGGGGCTAATGATGAGTAGTACAAGGAAGAATAGCCTCGCGAGGGTCTGTTCTTGGCTGGTGCGATGAACTGCTAGGGGGAGTTCAGTCGCTTCTCTCTCTCTCTCTATCTTTCTATCCTTGTTCTTTTGACCCCCCTACCCTGTGGGTGGCTAGTCCTATTTATAGGCGGAGGCCCAGGGCCTCTCCCCAAATATTGAGCGGGAAGGGCGCCAACAATTGGCCATTTTGAAGGGGAACATCCAGTACACTTATCCTGACTAAAGTTGGTCCTCGCCTACCAAAGACCCTGACGATGACGCCGGCTTGGGCTCCATGATGACCTCCGTTCTACCGTCCTGCTGGTCTTGGTCTTGTTGCACCGAAATGGTTGCCTTTGCTTGATACCCTTGCCCGCGCTTGCCCCCTTTGCACCAAAGAGGAAACAAGGACTCTGCGCAGGCCGGCGCCCGTCTGGCGCCCGCCTGGCCTTGGTCGTCATGGCTTGCGTCATGAGCACCTCGCGAGGTACCCCGCCTTGATCTCTCTGCCTCCTCGCGAGCCAGCCTGACAAGGCCGTGCCCGAGGAAGCCTCCTATCGTCCGCCCCGCGAGGCTTGTCCCCTCGCGAGGGTCTTGGGCATGCCTTGATGAAGATGGGCCATACTGGGCGCTCCTTGAGCCACGCCGCAGGCAGGCAAGTCTGGTACCCCCATTCCCAGAACACCGACAAAATTGAAGTTATTTCTGTTTTCACTTAGAGGTCGTGCTAAAGTTTGGTTTTCGTCTTTGCCTAAAAATAGTATTGATTCATGGAATAAGTGCAAAGATGCTTTTATCTCTAAGTATTTTCCTCCCTCTAAGATCATCTCTCTTTGGAACGATATTATGAATTTTAAACAACTTGATCATGAGCATGTTGCCCAATCTTGGGAAAGAATGAAATTGATGATTCACAATTGCCCTACTCATGGTTTGAATTTATGGATGATCTTACAAAATTTTATGCCGGATTGAATTTTGCTTCTAGAAATCTTTTAGATTCGGCCGCGGGAGGCACATTTATGGAAATCACCTTAGGAGAAGCTACAAAACTCCTTGATAATATTATGGCTAATTATTCTCAATGGCACACCGAAAGATCTACTAGTAAAAAAGTGCATGCTATAGAAGAAATTAATGTTTTGAGTGGAAAGATGGATGAACTTATGAAATTGTTTGCTACTAAGAATGCTCCTATTGATCTATGGATGTGAATTTTGTTGGTAGGAATAATTCTGGTAACAATGCTTATAGAGGAAACTTTAATCCTAGACCGTTCCCTAGTAATTCGTCTAATAATTATGGAAATTCCTACAATAATTCTTATGGTAATTTTAATAAGATGCCCTCTGATTTTGAGAATAGTGTTAAAGAATTTATGATCTCTCAAAAGAATTTTAATGCCTTGCTTGAAGAAAAAAATGCTCAAAGTTGATGATTTGGCTAGGAACATTGATAGACTCTCACTTGATGTTGATTCTTTGAAACTTAGATCTACTCCTCCTAAGCATGATATCAATGAGTCTATCAAAGCTATGAGAATTTCCATTGGTGAGTGCAAAGAAAGAACCGCTAGATTGCGTGCTAAGAAAGATTGCTTTATAAAGGCGTGTTCTTCTAGTTTCATGAAAATAATGATGAAGATCTTAAAGTTATTGATGTGTCCCATATTAGATATTTGTTTTGCAATATGAATCTTAATACTGATGGGACTGGAGATGAGTCAACTTTAGTTAAAAGGCGTCCCAATGATTCGAAGTTTTTATATCTTGATGCTAAATTTGGTAAAAGTGGGATTGGAGAGGTCAAGACTTTAAATAGCATTGAACCCACTATATTGGATTTCAAGGAATTTAATTATGATAATTGCTCTTTAGAAGATTGTATTTTCTTGTTGCAATCCGTTGTGAATTCTCCTCATGCTTATAGTCAAAATAAAGCTTTTACCAAACATATTGTTGATGCCTTGATGCAATCTTTTGATGAAAAACTTAATTTGGAAGTTTCTATACCTAGAAAACTTTATGATGAGTGGGAACCTACTATAAAGATTAAAATTAAATATCATGAGTGTTATGCTTTATGTGATTTGGGTGCTAGTCTTTCCACGATTCCAAAAACTTTATGTGATATTCTAGGTTTCCATGATCTTGATGATTGCTCTTTAAATTTGCACCTTGCGTATTCCACCATTAAAAATCCAATGGGAAGGATCAACGATGTTCTCATTGTTGCAAATAGGAATTTGGTGCCCGTAGATTTTATCGTTCTTGATATAGATTGCAATCTTTCTTGTCCTATTATTCTTGGTAGACCTTTCCTCAGAACGATTGGTGCGATTATTGATATGAAGGAAGGGATTAGATTCCAATTTCCATTAAGGAAAGGCATGGGGCACTTTCCAAGAAAGAAAGTTAAATTACCTTATGAATCTATCATGCGAGCTACTTATGAATTGAGTGCAAAGATGGCACTACTTAGATCTATCCTGGCTTTTATGTCTAGCAAGGGGCGTTAAACGATAGCGCTAGTTGGGAGGCAACCCAATTTTATTTGTGTTTTTTGTTTTTGTTTCTGTTTAGTAATAATTTTTGCATCTACCTTCTGTTTAGATGTGTTTTTATGTTTTATATAGTGTTTGTGCCAAGTAGAACCTATAGGATAACCTATGGTGATAGTTAATTTGATTCTGCTGAAAAACAGAAACTTTGCACGCACGAGAATGATTTTAGTAATTCACAGAAACGTGATTTTGCATTGATTCGTTTTGCTATAGATCAATAGACAAATTTCCCAGGACTTCCTGTTTTTGTAGGATTTTTAGAGTTCCAGAAGTATTCAAGAGTTATAGATTGCTACAGACTGTTCTGTTTTTGACAGATTCTGTTTTTCGTGTGTTGTTTGCTTATTTTGATGCATCTATGGCTAGTATGTAAGGATATGAACCATAGAAAAGTTGAAATACAGTAGGTTTAACACCAATATAAATAAAGAATGAGTTCATTATAGTACCTTATGTGGTGGTTTTTCTTTCTTTCACTAACGGAGCTTATGAGATTTCCTGTTGAGTTTTGTGTTGTGAAGTTTTCAAGTTTTGGGTAAAGATTTGATGGACTATGGAGTAAGGAGTGGCAAGAGTCTAAGCTTGGGGATGCCCATGGCACCCCAAGACATTCAAGAATATCTAAAAGCCTAAGCTTGGGGATGCCCCAGAAGGCATCCCCTCTTTCGTCTTCGTTTATCGGTAACTTTACTTGGAGCTATTTTTTATTCGCCACATGATATGTGTTTTGCTTGGAGCGTCTTGTATGACATTAGTATTGGCTTTTTAGTTTTCCACAATCATCCTTGCTTTACACACCTTTTGGGAGAAGCCCACTTGATTACAATTAATTAGAATACTCTATGTGCTTCACTTATATCTTTTGAGCTAGATAGTTTTTGCTCTAGTACTTCACTTATATCTTTTAGAGCACGGTGGTGTCTTAATTTTGAAGAAATTGTTGATCTCTCATGCTTCACTTATATTATTTTGAGAGTCTTTTAGAACAGCATGGTATTTGCTATGGTTATAAATTTGGTCCTAAAATAATGAGCATCCAAGTTGGGTATAATAAAAATTATCATAGAAAGTGCATTAAACATTAGGATCAATTTGATGCTTGATAATTGTTTTGAGATATAAAGGTGGTAATGTTAGAGTCATGCTAGTGGGTAATTATGAAATTGAGAAATACTTGTGTTAAAGTTGGCAAGTCCCGTAACATGCACATATGGTAAAAGTTGTGTGACGAATTTGTTGCATGAGGTGCTCTCTATTCCTTATGAGTGGCAGTCGGGGACGAGCGATGGTCTTTTCCTACCAATCTATCCCTCTAGGGGAATGCGTAATAGTACTTTGCTTCGAGGGCAAGTAGACTTTTGCAATAAGTATATGAGTTCTTTATGACTAATGTGAGTCCATGGATATATGCACACTCACCCTTCCACTTTGCTAGCCTCTATTGTGCCACACAACTTTCGCCGGTATCATGCACCGATTATTTACCTTCCTCAAAACAGCCACCATACCTACCTATTATGGATTTCCATAGCCATTCCGAGATATATTGCCATGCAACTTTCCACCGTTCCGTTATTATGACACGCTCCATCATTGTCATATTGATCTTTGCATGATCATGTAGCCGGCATTGTATTTGTGGCAAGGCCACCCTCATAATTTTCATACATGTCACTCTCGATTCATTGCATATCCCGGTATACCGCCGGAGGCATTCATATAGAGTCATATTTTGTTCTAAGTGTTGAGTTGTAATTCTCGAGTTGTAAATTAATAAAAGTGTGATGATCTTCATTATTAGAGCTTTGTCCCAAGTGAGGAAAGGATGACGAAGACTATGATTCCCCCACAAGTCGGGATGAGACTTCGGACTTTAAAAAAAGAGAGGCCAAAGAGCCCGCCAAATAAAAAACAGAAAGGCCAAAAAAAGAGAAAGGCCAAATAAAAAATGAGAGAAAAAGAGAGAAGGGACAATGCTACTATCTCTTTTCCACACTTGTGCTTCAAAATAGCACCATGATCTTCATGATAGAGAGTCTCTTGAGTTGTCACTTTCATATACTAGTGGGAATTTTTCATTATAAAACTTGGCTTGTATATTCCAATGATGGGGCTTCCTCAAAATGCCCTAGGTCTTCGTGAGCAAGCGAGTTGGATGCACACCCACTTAGTTTCTTTTGTTGAGCTTTCATATATTTATAGCTCTAGTGCATCCATTGCATGGCAATCCCTACTCACTCACATTGATATCTATTGATGGGCATCTCCATAGCCCGTTGATACGCCTAGTTGATGTGAGACTATCTTCTCCCTTTTTGTCCTCACAACCACCACCATATACCACCATAGTGCTATGTCCATGGCTTGCGCTCATGTATTGCGTAAGAGTTGAAAAGGCTAAAGCGCATTAAAAAGTATGAACCAATTGCTCGGCTCGTCATCGGGGTTGTGCATGATGGGAGTATTTTGTGTAATGAAAATGAAGCATGGACTAACTATATGATTTTGTAGGGATAAGCTTTCTTTGGCTATGCTATTTTGATAAGACATGATTATTTGTTAGTATGCTTCGAGTATTACTATTTTTATGTTTTATAAGATTTTATCTTGAATCATTTGGATCTGAATAATCATGCCACAATAAAGAAAGTTACATTGAGAATTATGCTAGGTAGCATTCCACATCAAAAATTATGTTTTTATCATTTACCTACTCGAGGACGAGCAGGAATTAAGCTTGGGGATGCTTGATATGTCTCCAACGTATCTATAATTTTTGATTGTTCCATGCTATTATATTACCTATTTTGGATGTTTATGGACTTTACTTTACACTTTTATATCATTTTTGGGTCTAACCTACTAACCGGAGGCCCAACCCGTATTGCTGTTTTTTTGCCTATTTAAGTGTTTGGAAGAAAAGGAATATCAAGCGGAGTCCAAACGGAATGAAACCTTCGGGAGCGATCTTTTTGGAACAAACGTGATCCAGAGGACTTGGAGTGCAAGTCAAGAAACAATCTAGGAGGCCACGAGGGTGGAGGACGCGCCCCCTACTGGGCGCGGCCCCCTATCTCGTGGGCCCCTCGGGAGTCCACCGACCTACTTCTTCCTCCTATATATACCCACGTACCCCGAGAACATCAGAGGTGACCACGAAAAACTATTTCCACCATCGTAACCTTCTGTATCAGCAAGATCCCATCTTGGAGCCTTCGTCGGCGCTCCGCAGGAGGGGGAATCAACCATGGAGAGCTTCTACATCAACACCATAGCCTCTCCGATGAGTTGTTGTGAGTAGTTTACCACAGACCTTCGGGTCCATAGTTATTAACTAGATGGCTTCTTCTCTCTCTTTGAATCTCAATACCATGTTCTCCTCGATCTTCTTGGAGATCTATTCGATGTAACTCTTTTTGCGGTGTGATTATGATCCGATGAATTGTGGGATTATGATCAAGTTTATCTACGAGAAATATTTGAATCTCCTCTGAATTCTTTTATTGTGTGATTAAGTTATCTTTGCAAGTCTCTTCGAATTATCAGTTTGGTTTGGCCTACTAGATTGATCTTTCTTGCAATGGGAGAAGTGCTTAGCTTTGGGTTCAATCTTGCGGTGTCCTTTCCCAGTGACAGCAGGGGCAGCAAGGCACGTATTGTATTGTTGCCATCGGGGATAAAAAGATGGGGTTTATATCATATTGCATGAGTTTATCCCTCTACATCATGTCATTTTTCTTAATGCGTTACTCTGTTCTTTATGAACTTAATACTCTAGATGCATGCTGGATAGCGGTCGATGTGTGGAGTAATAGTAGTAGATGCAGGCAGGAGTCGGTCTACTTGTCACGGACGTGATGCCTATATACATGATCATGCCTAGATAATCTCATAATTATTCGCTTTTCTATCAATTGCTCGACAGTAATTTGTTCACCCACCGTAATACCTATGCTATCTTGAGAGAAGCCACTAGTGAAACCTATGGCCCCCGGGTATATCTTTTATCATATAAGCTTTCAATCTACTTTTATTTGCATCTTTACTTTTCCAGTCTATATCATAAAATACCAAAACTATATTTATCTTATCATATTATCTCTATCAGATTTCACTTTCACAAGTGACCGTGAAGGGATTGACAACCCCTTTATTGCGTTGGTTGCAGTTCTTGTTTGTTTGTGTAGGTGCGTGGGACTTTTGAGGAGCCTCCTACTGGATTGATACCTTGGTTCTCAAAAACTGAGGGAAATACTTACGCTACTACCCATCGAAGATGACCCTAAAAAGTTATGAAGGCATTGAATAGATTGGTGGTTCGTGAAGACATACACGTTGAAGATAATGACGTATGAAGACATTCGCTTGAAGATAATGGAGTGCCAAGAAATAGTTTCTTTTGTAGTTTCATTTTCTTTCTTTCTTGAGTCATAGGAACCACCGAACTGTCAAGTGGGTCCAAGTGAACAAAGTCAGAAAAACTGACGTGATGCTCAACCCAAATCCTATGTCTTCGAGTGAAGACAATGAGAGAAAATCTTATCCTAAGTTGGATAAGTCACCTTTGCTTGTAAGCCAAGCCAAGTTGCCACGTATGTTTGAAATCCGATGGTTGGACATGTGTTGGTTGTCCATTTACCCAGGGTAATTTTGGACAAATCATGTCGGGTTACCCTGGCTATAAATAGCCACCCCTCCACCATAGGTGGCTACTCAGAGTTAGTGCACGGCTTTTGTCGTTTGAGAGCAACACACCTCTGAAGCCTTTGAGAGGGAATCCTTGCGAGGACAAAACCCAAAACACCCAGAGCCCAAAGAGTGTTTGGCATCTCTAAAGTCTATTTGTTCTACGTGATCCGAAGACTTATTACGCTTGAAGACTGTGATCTTTCAGTCGGTTAGGCGTCGCATTCTGAGCATCCAGGAGTCATTTTGTATTGCCGGTGAACGAAGTATATGAAGGTTTGGAAGTCTAACTTGAAGACTTACCTGAGTGATTTGGCGAGGACTAAGTGACCTTAGCTCAAGGGGAATAGGTGAAGACATTGTCTTCTGAATTCAATCTCAGCCTTCCTAACCAGACATAAAGTTGTCGCAGCAACTGGAACTGGTCTACCAAACCATTGTCTTTGTCAAGCAACTGGTTCTATCACTTCACCCCTACTTACTGTCTAGCTTCGTGAATTCATTGCTTGCCTGCTTTGATTAATTCATTGTGTGACGACATTCACCCCTGATTGCATATTTGGCTTCATACTATTTTCCTATTCTGATCTGCTCTACCTAGCTGCTACTTGTCTTCGTGCTTTCACTGTACTATACCTTGTCAATTGCATGGCTAGTGTAATTTATCTTTTGATGTATTTTGTTTAGTTCTCTATTTATCCTGTTCGTCTTTGAATATCTTGTTGTTTTGAAGACTCACATATAAATCGCCTATCCACCCCCCTCTAGTCGATAACTAGCTAGCACTTTCAATTGGTATCAGAGCAAGGTGCTCCCTTTTTTTGTGTAATTCGGTTTAACCACCTGGAGTTTTAGCTAGTCGATTGGAGGAATAATCAAGGTCTCCGCTATATGCCCTATCTTTGATGGCACTGATTACCCCTACTGCAAGAATAAGATGTGCATGCATCCTGAAGTCATTGACAATGACATCTGGTATGTCGTCAAGACTGGTGTTCCCAAAGTCGGTAAAGGCAAAAAAAGCGTTGATTAAAAAACAATCATTTGATTTAGTTTTTTGCTCTCCCTTAGTAGGCCTCAAAGGAGTCTATCTATCTGTCATACGCCATATTTGATCCATGCATTGTTAATGCGTCTACAATACTATTACACGTTCGAGACCAATAACTAATGTATTAAAGTGTAAAATAGCCAGGGGTTTAATCTTCCTAAATAGAATGCCATTAGGCGCAAGATCGAAACACTTTGGGTTATTGAGAGCTTGGGCCAGCAACTATGCATCCATTTTTACCATGACTTTGGTCATCCCCGAGCGTATAGCCTGACTCGTTACTTGGATATATACCTCCGCCTACGCTTGCAAGGTATCCTGAACATGATCCATTCTATCCACTCTTGATCCCATAACATCGCCCTGTTCGTCTTGGATGAGAAATCCCCATGTAAGTGCATCTAGTGCACCCCTAGTTGGTTTTGGAGTATAGACGCCAAACTTGGTTGAGGGACTAATGTGTTTGTGAGATTCGGAGGAGAACACAGGTAGAAGTCCCTATTGATTCGGTTTACCCATCGAAGATGACCCCTAAAAATTTATGAAGACATTGGTGGTTCGTGAAGACATACACGTTGAAGATAATGACGTATTAAGACATTCGCTTGAAGACAATGGAGTGCGAAGACATAGTTTCTTTCGTAGTTTCATTTTCTTCTTTCCCGAGTCATAGGAACCACCAAACTGTCAAGTGGGGTCCCGGTGAACAATGTCAGAAAAACTGACGTGATGCTCAACCCAAATCTTATGTCTTCGAGTGAAGACAATGAGAGAAAATCTTATCCTGAGTTGGATACGTCAGCTTTGCTTGTAGCCCAAACCAAGCTGTCGCATGTGTTTGAAATCCGACCGTTGGACACGTGTCGGTTGTCCATTGACCCAGGGTCATTTTGGACAGATCATGTTGGGTTGCCCTGGCTATAAATAGCCACCCCTCCACCATAAGTGGGTGACTGCTCAGAGTTAGTGCATGACTTTTGTCGTTTGAGAGCAACCCACCTCCGAAGCCTTTGAGAGAGAATCCTTGCAAGGACAAAAACCCAAAACACCCAGAGCCCAAAGAGTGTTTGGCATCACTAAAGTCAATACCCCGTGATCCGAAGACTTATTACACGTGATCCGAAGACTTATTACACTTGAATACTATGATCTTCCAGTCAGTTAGGCGTCCCATTCTCAGCATCCAAGAGTCATTGTGGATTGTCGATGAACGAAGCCTATGAAGGTTTGGAAGTCTACCTTGAAGACTTACCTGAGTGATTGGGCGAGGACTAAGTGACCTTAGCTCAAGGGGAATAAGGTGAAGACTTGGTCTTCTGAGTTGAATCTCATCCTTCCTAACCAGACGTACATTTGTCGCAACAACGAGAACTGGTGTATCAAATCTTTGTCTTCGTCAAGCAACTGGTTCTATTACTTCGCCCGTACTTACTGTCTAGTTTCGTGAAGTCATTGCTTGCCTGCTCTGATTAATTCATTGCGTGAAAACATTCACCCCTGATTACATATTTGGCTTCATACTGTCTTCCTATTGTGATCTGCTCTAACTAGCTGCCACTTGTCTTCATGCTTTCACTGTACTATACCTTGTCAATTGCATGGCTAATGTAGTTTATCTTCCGCTGTATTTTGTTCAGTTCTCTGTTTATCATGTTCGTCTTCGAATACCTTGTTGTTTTAAAGACTACCATAATATCGCCTATTCACCCCCTCTAGTCGATAACTAGCACTTTCAATTGGTATTAGAGCAAGGTGCTCCCTTGTTCTGTGTGATTCGGTTTAACCACCTGGAGTTTTAGCTATGTCGATTGGAGGGATAATCAAGGTCTCCGCTACATGCCCTGTCTTCGATGGCACAAATTACCCCTACTAGAAGAATAAGATGCGCATGCGTCTTGAAGCTATTGACAGCGACCTACGGTATGTCGTCAAGACTGGTGTTCCCAAAGTCAGTGAAGGTGTCATCGCTACTGATGTCAAGAGATTCACACAACTGGACTCAACCGCCAAGAACATCATCTGTGATCATCTGACCAAAGGGCAGTATGGCCGCGTGAGTGCTTTGGAATCTGCGAAGCTAGTCTGGGACTGGCTATCTGTAATGCCCCGAGACCGATGCGCCAGGTGTCTTCCAGTTATTCGCTACCGTTGCCATGTCATTTTTTTGCGTGTTGCACTTTGCCATGTCATCATATGCATTTCATCTGCATGTTTTTCAAAACTTGCATCCGTTCGGGTTCCCTCGGTTCTCTCCGTTGTCCGTTTCGGATTCCGACTCTCTCGCATGCACCCGTAGCCCCTCTCAGTTCTTGTTTTGTGAGCCGCCGAAAAACATTCTCGAAATGGGCCGAGATTTGCCGAGTGGCCTTGGTATATCACCGGTAGACCACTTGTCAAATTTCATTCCATTTGGAGGTCGTTTGATGCCCCATCGGTTAACCGAGTTAACCGAGTTAAACGAAACCCCTCTCTCTTTGCAGCCCAGCACCCCTTCACCACAGCCCACTAGCCCATCTAACCCCCCTCCATGTTCTCCGTCGTTGGATCACGATCGTGTGGGTGAAAACCGCACCTCATTTGGATTCTCCTAGCTCCCTCTACCTATATAAACACCTTCCCCCCATTTTTTCGCGGTCCAAACCCTAGTACACCTCCCTCCGCGCTGCCAGACATGTCCGCCGACGGCCGGACACGTCCAGCCGCCGCCCCCAGCGAATCGCGCGCCGCCACGTCGCCCCCGCGCCGACCCCGCTGCCGTGGCCCGCCGCAGCCCAGATCTGGCCCGCCGTGGGCCGAAACTGGGCTGCGCCCCGCCACCCGCGCCTCCGCGCTTGACCTCGCCGCCGTTTGCCTCGCCGGCCGCCGCCGCCTGCGAGCGCCACCGCCTCCCACCTCCATGCTGCAGCCGCCGTGCCACCTCTAGCCGTGCGCCCGCGCGCCTCGACCTCCGCCGCCCGGCGCCGCCTACTCGCCGCCCCGCCACCGCACTAGCGCTGCCCCGCCGCCCGCGCGACCCCGCGCCGCCCCTCCGTGCGCCACCGCTGTCCCGCTTTGCCCCGGCCAGATACGACTCCCGCCGTCACCGGAGCGCCTCGCCGTCGCCTCCCGGCCTCCCCCGACGTCGCCCGAGTTCGCCGACGTCGCCACCTCGCCGGATCTGGACAAGAGGACCAGATCCACCGGGCCCTCCAACCAAACGCGCCCATGCCCCTGGATCTCCTCGCCCCGCACGGCTCCGTCCAGTTTTCGTCCGGGGGTATAAATTCCATCGTCTTTTTTCTGAAATCATCTCATGTGTGCAGCTTCATCATGGCATAACTCCGTGCATATTGCTCTGTTTTGCGTGTATGGTATGTCAAAATGTTCATCTCAGAGTGCTCTTCATGATGGAGTAGTTTGCATGCATGTTCCTGTTCACATTGATGCCTTAATCTTCGTTGCAAAACTGCTAAGTGATATAAACTGCTGTAATCTGCTGATTGTTAACATCATGTATGCATCTTGTGAGTGCCATAACTTAGTCTCTGTTGATCCTATGATGATGATATTGATATGCACATATTCTGCCCTTCATGCTCTACATGTTGGTTGCTTTTACATTCATTTTAGGGTGCATATTGACATCTTAATCCCTATTGCAAAAGTGCATGTTGCTGTTAACTACTGTAACTTGCTGATTTGTTATTTTTGTTGCATTTTGTGTGTGCATCCTATGATCATGAGGTCTACATGTTTTAGGATAATTTTTATGCCATCTTTATAGTGGTGCCATCCATGATTTTTTATGTGCCATGTAGTGAGTGCAACAAGCTCGTGAAGTGGACTACTTGCTGTTACTGTTTTGCTATGCTGAATCTGTCATATCATGATGCCATGTTTGCTTGATGCTACCAATTAATCCATGCATAATCGGGAGATGCTTAGTTGACATATTTTGATGTCCATGTTATGCTATATCATGCCATGCCTTTTGATGCCCTATATATGTCCTATAGAATATGTTTTCATTGCCATGAAAATGCCTACATGCTGTTCCAGTTTTCTGTTAACTTCATGATGCTATGTTGTGAGCTTGATATTAAATATTACATGCCTCTTTTGGAGATTCTCCAATTACATTAATTGTAGTACGCTATGATTATTCTATTCACATTCCATGGTTGTTAATTTTGGATGTCATATGCCTCTGATTCATGCTTGCAAACATGCTATGATAATGTTGCTGTTTTACACTTGCTGAAACTGTTTCAACATTCAATCTTGTCTTGTTGGTTCCTAGTAATCCACGAGGCATATGTATATCATGCTTTGAGGTTAATTTCTCTTTGTTATGTGTACTTTGATGCCATGCCCTTGGTTGATACGTTTACTTGCTGTAGCTTGTCTCTTTCTTGCTCTCAAGTTGCCATCATATTAAATCTGCTCATGTATATGCTCCTGTGTTAGAAAGTTGCCTTTTGCTTTGATCATATTGGTTTAATCTTGATGCCTATGAACCTTAACCTTAATAGTATTTGAAGTATGTTATCCGTACATGAAGTGCATGTCAAGTTTGTGTCATATGATTCCTGTAGTATGTTGTTTTGATGTTTGCAAAGTGCCTACTTGCTGTTTTGGGCAGATTGTTGTTATATCTTGTTTGGAGTGTATGTGTTGCACCGTCGCTCCATTTTGAGCATGCTCTACATGAAACTTGCTTATAATTGCATGTAGTTTCATCATGTCCTGTCGAATCCTTGTTTGAGAGTGTGTGCTTGATGTTTGAATGCATTTTGCATCAATGCCATGTTTAACTTGTTTGCTCATATCTTCTGGGCCGTAGCTCCGAACTAAATGAACTTTATATGTAACTTGACTAGAATTTCATGTAGATCATCATGGTGCATTTTAACTTGCTATTTAACTACTTGAACATAAGGTTTATTCAGATCTGGACTAATTTTGAAATTTGCATATGAGGACTTACCGGATTTGTTATATGTTGTTTCCGACCTCAGTTAAACTTGCTTTGATGTTTTGTTCTTGTATGCATATTCTCTTGCCATGACTAGCATCATATAGCCTTTGTCATGCATCTTACTTGGTTGATCATCATGTCATGTTTATGTGTTGTGTGTTTACCATGTTGTTTGCTTCTTTCCGGTTGTGCTTCTTCTCGATAGTTCCTGTTTCGTTGCGATCGTGAGGATTCATTCGACTAAGCTTGGTTCATCTTCGCCCGTTCTTCTTCTTCATGGACTCGTTCTTCTTCCTAGCAGGATTTTAGGAAAGATGACCGTTACCTGGATCTCACTACTATCATTGCTATGCTAGTTGCTTCATTCTATCACTATGCTGCTACGTATCACTTGTTTACCATGCCTCCCAAATCGCCATGTCAGCCTCTAACGTTTTCACCCTTCCCAACAAACCGTTGTTTGGTTATGTTACCGCTTTTGCTCAGCCCCTCTTATAGCGTTGTTAGTTGCAGGTGACATTGAAGATTGCTTCATGTTGGAACATGATTATGTTGGGATATCACAATATCTCTTATTTTAATTAATGCATCTATATACCAGGTAAAGGGTGGAAGGCTCGGCCTTTTGCCTGGTGTTTTGTTCCACTCTTGCCACTCTAGTTTTCGTCATACCGGTGTTATGTTCCTTGATTTTGCGTTCCTTACGCGGTCGGGTTTATGGGAACCCCTTGATAGTTCGCTTTGAATAAAACTCCTCCAGCAAGGCCCAACATTGGTTTTTACCATTTGCCTAGCATAACTAAAATTTAAATAGGGGATTTTCTCCGGACCCCTAGTTTCTTAATCAACCCCCCCCCCGGGCCAGTGCTCCTCCGATTGTTGGTCCGAAACGAGCAGACTGCGGGGCCACCATCGGGCAACTCGAGGTATGGTTTTACTCGTAGGATGTCTCATCCGGTGTGCCCTGAGAACGAGATATGTGCAGCTCGTATCGGGATTTGTCGGCATAGTCGGGCGATCTTGCTGGTTTGTTTTACCATTGTCGAAATGTCTTGTAACCGGGGATTCCGAGTCTGATCGGGTCTTCCCGGGAGAAGGAATATCCTTCGCTGATCGTGAGAGCTTGTGATGGGCTAAGTTGGGACACCCCTGCAGGGTATAAACTTTCGAGAGCCGTGCCCGCGGTTATGTTGTAGATGGGAATTTGTTAATATCCGGTTGTAGAGAACTTGACACTTGACTTAATTAAAACGCATCAACCGCGTGTGTAGCTGTGATGGTCTCTTCTCGGCGGAGTCCAGGAAGTGAGCACAGTTTGGGTTATGTTTGGACGTAAGTAGTTCAGCATCACTTCTTGATCATTACTAGTTTGCGGCCGTTTGTGTAGCTTCTCATCTTATTCTTGTATTCGTAAGTTAGCCACCATATCATGCTTAGTCGCTGCTGCAACCTCACCACTATCCTTTCCTTACCCATTAAGCTTCCCTAGTCTTGATACTCATGGTAATGGGATTGCAGAGTCCTCGTGGCTCATAGATTACTACAACAACAGTTGCAGGTACAGGTAATGCGTTGATCATGACGTGAGAGCGATGTTTACTTATTTTGGAGTTCTTCTTCTGCTTCTTCTTCGATCAAGGGATAGGTTCCAGGTCGGCAGCCTGGGCTAGCAGGGTGGATGTTAGTTGAGTTTCTGTTTGTGTTTCATCCATAGTCGGATGTTGCTCTTATGTATGATGTTGTTGTATTCATGTGGCATTGTATGCCTCTTTATGGATCCCCAACTATTATGTAATGGTACGATGTAATGATATTCACCTTGCAAAAGCATCTCCAATATGCGCTTCTATCCTTGGTGGGACCTTCGAGTTCCTTTAGGATAGGGTCGCATATTGGGCGTGGCACTATCTAGGGTCAACGAAGGCATCTCAACTTAGAGAGACTCGAGAATCGATGTTCTTCACAATCTCTTCAACCGCTTCAAGAGGCTTGACAATGATAATGTCCAACTCACCTTTGAACATCTTACTGATATCACCAATGTGTTGGAGATATGCCCTAGAGGCAATCATGTATGATGATATTTCCTATGTGTTTATGAATAAAGATAGTCCTTGGATGTAATCAATGATACTTGTTGGCAAGTACGTGACTTGTCTGTGAGATCTTGTGTTGTATGATACATCCTAAATAGTCCCTAGTCGCAAGTGATGTGTGGGCACATGTCGGACTAGACTAGCATATGACACAATAGATTGCTCGGTCTCACTAGCCATGGAGCATTGGATGCTAACCTGCTAATATGGACTTGGAACAATCTAGTCGGATTCGATGTAGTAGAATCCGAGTCGAGATAAGGTCCGAGTGGGACAGACCCAACTATGAGACGCAGCGATATGTCATCTGTGAGTCTCTAGTACAACATACGTTCTATGTCCTAAGACCTGAGCTGAGGCATGTACTCGGGATGGTGACAGACTTGCTTTGGGCCGACCAAACGCTACTCCGTGACTAGGTAGTTACAAAGGTAGGTTTCGGGTTTGTCCAGTCCCATGCTGCGAGACATGGTCGAGCAAGATGGGATTTGCCCCTCCGATCATGAGAGATATACTCTGGGCCCCTCGTGTGATCCGACCAAGAGAAGCATGGCCATGCAACAAGGATTATGAGATAATCCAGATAGTGGTTGGCATCATTGGAATGAGAAAGAGGTCAGGCTAGCACAAGGATGACAGCCTCACCTTGAGCCCGACAACATATATCATGAGGCAAAGGGAACAGAAGTGTGACACATTGTATAGGTTCGCCTAACCAGCTTCATAGTCTGCTTGGTGGTCGGTACGCCTTGCTAGAGGCCGCTACCAACCGTGCAGGTCGAAGGTGATCCGAACTGTGACCAAGCCGACTTGAACCTAAGGGGTCGCGCGCTTAAGGGAAGGAACCTACGAGGTCGGTTCAGAGGACACTGGTCAGATGTGATCCGAACTGGACTTGGAATGCGACTGAGTAGACTTTGGGCTTTAGGGTCCGTGCAAGGCCCAAGTGTTGAGCCCGCGATGGATGCCTATATAAAGTGGAGGTGCGGCACACTCATGCGGTTGATCGCTTCGGCGCTGTCACTAGAGTTTGCATGTGTTGCGAATAGACTCCTCCACTCGCCGCCGGTTGTGTGATCGGACCTAGCAGTCCGGTGCATGATGTTCCTCCTGCATGCACGGATACCGTTAGAGGTGGTGCACTTGCGCCGCTTCGGCGAACCTGTACGAGGGATCGGACGACCGGCTGTTCGAGGGAGATCGGACGAGGAGGAGACGATCCACGCGGACGCGCTTCCCCAACTCTTCTTCCGCTGCACGGGACTGCGCGTCTAGTGGTAACGAACTGTGATCCATCTCCTATAGCATGTTCCTGTTGTTCTGCGCGTAGGAAAATTTTAATTTGCAGTCGACGCACCCTACCGTAGACCCCAACAGTGGTATCAGAGCCTCTGCTATAGGATTTGGATTCAGGTCGTATGCATATTAGATACGTGGAGGCGGCAAATTAGATATGTTGTTGTTTAGGAGATCGGCTATGTGCACAGTTGATGTGATCAACTACACATGGGGATCGTTGAGGCTCTGTTTTCTGTCAAGCGGGATCGATGAGGTCGTGACACGATCTACCCCTATCGGTCGGTCATCTGCCATCGGGGTTAACAGTGAAACGTAAACCCGAATCGGACTCACGATGATCAATAAGATCGGCCAGATCAGAAAATTCGGTGTGATCAGAGTTCAGATGTGATCTGTGATTTCCGACAACGTGTGCGTAGCGCCGTGTATTTTATACCGGACACACAAACCGGTAGAATGCGATTCTATGCATAACTTTGTTTTGCAGGTTTGATGTGAATAGTATGGCTCATGTGTATGTGATGCATGTGTGTAATTTATGTGTGGCCTGCGTGTCATGTTTATCAGCCGGCAGGAGCCAAAGTGATTTCATTATATTGTACAATGACCTGCGTGTCGACTTCTGACTCTATGTAAAATTCATTACTAGTTGTAGTAGTTGGATAATAGAGATCAGGTTGGGAGCTTGGCGTCCCGGCGTGACAAACAAGATGGAGTTCGTAGATGGTCATCGGAGTCGGAGCCGACCTGGAAGAACGTCCATGAAGGAGCCATACTATTTCACAATATGTGTTTATTTGTGATTGTTATGCTTCTTTGTTTCTATGCATGTTAGAATGGTAGAATGATCCCTCATGAATATCAAGCGAATTGCCATCCCCGATGTTGCACCTTCGCACGTCACGTACATCTAGTAGTGGGCTCATAAAATTGGGGTGCTGCTGGGTGTCCTTGAACTGAAGGGTTCATGTCGGACACGGACATGCACTGCATCAGGTTAACTTGACAAGGCTATCAAAATGGTTTTGGGCCTTGTGGCAAAGAAGGTTGGGAGCCGGGGTATGAGATACCTTTCCGGCCGACAGGAGTCGTATATAGATGCGATTAGCAAGGAGTTGCTTACCAGATAGGTATGTTGGCTAGCAGTGATGCTAAAGCTCACTAGTCACATGCGCTAGTCGGATCCTGAATCACTTAGAGTTTGCGGAGGGATGCTGACTTCAGTGGGAGTATTTTTGTTTAGGCTTGAATTACTCTACATAAACACATTGCTTAGTGATTGCATATTTTCTGTTGTAGATCAATGGCACCACCTGCTCAACTCAACTTTGCATTGAAATCAATTCTGGAAAAGGATAAACTGAATGGAACAAACTTTACCACCTGGTATAGAAATCTGAGAATCGTTCTCAAGCATGATAAAAAGGAACATGTTCTAGAGGATCCACTTCTAGAGGAACATGCCGATAATGCTAATGCCACAACTAAGAATTCCTACCAGAAACTCGTTGATGAATCAACAGAGATCAGCTGTCTGATGCTGGCTTGTATGGATCCTGATTTGCGACAACATTTCGAAAATGTTGAGGCTTACAATATGATCGAGAGTCTCAAGAGCATGTTTCAGACACAGGCTAGGACCAAAAGGTTCATCGTCTGGCGATCCTTGATGGATTGCAAGCTGAAGGAAGGTGATCCAGTGAGCCCGCATGTGATTAAGATGATTGGATATGTGCAAGCTTTGGATCATTTGGGCTTCCCGTTCTTGGATGAGCTGGCTACTGTTGCAGTTCTGGGTTCTCTTCCGCCCAACTATGGGACGTTCATCTCGAACTATCATATGCATGGCATGGATAAGAAGCTCACTGAATTGCATGGGATGCTCAAAGTGGCAGAGCAGGATATTATGAAAGGCATGCATCAAGTGTTGATGGTGTAGAAATCGGCTATGTTCAAGAAGAGTTGGTCCAAGAAAAGGCTAAGGCAAAGGGCACGGAGACGGTAACCTCTGCTGCTGCGCCGAAGTCTGGACCGGACTCGAAGACCATTTGCTATCACTGCGAGGAGACCGGTCACTGGAAGAGGAACTGTAGCAAGTGGCTTGCAGAGCATGGCAAGAAGGCCGGAAATGCTTCTTTGGGCAAAGGTACACTTGTTGCATATGTTATAGACATTTACCTTGCTAACATACCTAGTAGCTCTTGGGTATTTGATACCGGATCGGTTGTTCATATTTGGAACTCGATGCAGGGGCTGGTAAGAACTAGGCGTGTGGCACAAGGGGAGATTGACATCAGGGTTGGCAACAAAGCAAGAGTTGCTGCATTGGAGGTCGGCACAATACAACTCCAGCTTCCTTCCGAATTCATTATGGAATTAAATAATTGTTATTACATTCCTGCACTTAGTCGGAACATTATTTCTGCCTCATCTTTGATGATTCAAGGTTATGAATTCAATTTAAAGGACAATGGTTGTTCGATATTTTTGAATGGTATGTTCCACGGCTATGCACCCATTGTTGATGGGCTATTTATATTGAATCTACAACAGGAACCTGTCTATAACGTGAATGTCAAGAGGCATAAGACTAATGAGATAAATCCGATGTACTTCTGGCATTGCCGGCTTGGACACATTAGTCAAAAACGCATGAAGAAGCTCCATGATGATGGGCTCCTAACTTCGTCCAACTTTGAGTCGTTCGAGACATGCAAATCATGCTTGCTCAGCAAGATGACTAAGTCTCCTTTCGCAAAGAGTTGCGAGAGTGTCATGCCCAATATGCGATACTATCCTAAAGAGACTCTAAGGTCCCATCAAGGATAGAACCGCATATTTGATACGCTTTTGCAAGGTGGATATCATTACATCAACATTACATTATAGATGGGGATACATACATAAGGCATACAATGCCACACGAATACAACTTCATCTTACATAAGAGCACCATCCGACTATGGATGAAACACAAACAGAAACTCAAACGACATCCACACTGCTAGCCCAGGCTGCCGACTGGGAACCTATCCCCTGATCGAAGAAGAAGCAGAAGAAGAACTACAAACAAGCAAACATCGCTCTCGCGTCAAGATCATCGCATAACCTGTACCTGCAACTGTTGTTGTAGTAATCTGTGAGCCACGAGGACTCAGCAATCCCATTACCATGGGTATCAATACTAGCAAAGCTTAAAGGGAAAGGAAGGGGGTAAAGTGGTGAGGTTGCAGCAGCGACTAAGCATATATGGTGACTAACATACGCAAATAAGAGCGAGAAGAGAGAAAAGGAACGGTCGTCAACTAGTAATGATCAAGAAGTGATACTGAGCTCCTACTTACGTCAATCATAACACAGAAACCGTGTTCACTTCCCGGACTCCGCCAAAAAGAGACCATCACGGCTACACACGCGGTTGATGCGTTTTAATTCGGATCTGGTGTCAAGTTATCTACAACCGGACATTAACAAATTCCCATGTGCCACATAACCGCGGGCACGGCACTCGAAAGTTTATAACCCCGCAGGGGTGTCCCAACATAGCCCATGATAAGCTCTCGCGATCAACGAAGGATATTCCTTCTCCCAAGAAGACCCGATCAGTCTCAGAATCCCGTTTTACAAGACATTTTGACAATGATAAAACAAGACCAACAAGACGGCCGGCTGCGCCGACAATCCCGATAGGTGCTGCACATATCTCGTTCTCAGGGCAACACCGAATGAGACAGGCTACGAGTAAAACCAGACCTCGAGTTGCCCCGAGGGGGCCCCGCAAGCGCCTCGGTTCGGACCAACACTTAGGGAAGCACTAGCCCGGGGGGGGGGGCTAAAATAAAGATGACCCTTGGGTTAATTACTCCCAAGGTAAAGGTAGGTGGTGGTGAGGCAAATGGTAAAACCAAGGTTAGGCCTTGCTGGAGGAGTTTTATTCAAAGCGAACTGTCAAGGGGGTCCCATAAATCACCCGACCGCGTAAGGAACGCAAAAATCCGAGAACATAACACTGGTATGACGGAAACTAGGGCGGCAAGAGTGGAACAAAACACCAGGCATAAGGCCGAGCCTTCCACCCTTTACCAAATATATAGATGCATTAATAATATAAGAGATATTGTGATATCCCAACATAATCCTGTCCATCATGGAGCAATCTTCAACTTCAGCTGAAACTAACAACGCTATAAGAGGGGCTGAGCAAAGCGGTAACATATTCAAACAACGGTTTGCTAGGAAGGGTGACAAAGGTTAGAGGCTAACATGGCAAATTGGGAGGCTTGAAGAGCAAGCGATAGGTAGCGCAGCAAAGCGATAGAACAAAGCAACTAGCATAGCAATGATAGTAATGAGATCCAAGGTGACGGTCATCTTGCCTAAAATCCCACTAGGAAGAAGAACGAGTCCATGAAGAAGATGAAGCCACGAAGACGAACCAAGCGTAGACGAACGAATCCTCACGATCGCAACGAAAACGGGAACTATCGAGAAGAAGCACACAACATGGTAAACACATCACACATAGACAAGACATGATGCACAACAAGCATGATGCATGACAAAGCTACATGAAGCTACTCATGGCAAGAGACGATGCAAACAAGAGCAACACATCAAAGCAAGTTTAAATGAGGCCGGAAACAACATATAACAAATCCGGTAAGTCCTCATATGCAACTTTCGAAGTTGGTCCAGAACTGAATAAACCTTATGTTCAAGTTGTTAAACGGCAAGTTAAGATGCACCACGATGAACTACACGAAATTCTAGTCAAGTTACATATAAAGTTCATTAGATTCGGAGCTACGGCCTAGAAGATATGAGCAAAACAAGTTAAGCATGGCATTGATGCAAAATGCATCCAAACATCAAGCAAACACCTCAAATCAATGATGCAACATGATAATATGAAACTACATGCAAAATCAAGCAAGTTTCATGTAGAGCACACTCAAAATGGAGCAACGGTTACACACACACTCTATACAAATTTAATGGACAAGTTGTCCAAAACAACAACTAGGCATCTTACAAGCATCAAACCAACAAGCTACAACACCCCAACATAAGAACAAAAGGCAGTGGCATGAAGTACAGGTAAAGCATGACAAAACATGAACACTGAGCTAACTCCAGAAATTACTAGAACATGCTCAAAAGGACATGGCAAGATTGCAAATAATAACAGTTTCAGACATAGCAGAAATAACATCAGGTTGCAATGTTTAGATCAAGCAAACATCATGCTACAGGAACATATCATAGAAACTTAAGGCATGGCATGAGTCTACTAATTGCATATAACAAAAGTCCCTTACTGACCATGAGCCAAAAGGGCACAGAAAATATGATGGCACCCATGTAAACATGGCAAAAGATATGACAGATTCAGACATGGCAGGAACAACAATAAGTTGGCATGTTGGTGAGCTTGAACCACTCACCACAGAGCAATACATGGCATTACAAAGTAAGCAACAGTAAGAAGACATGTTTATGAAGCTAAGCATGGCAAGAGCAAGTCCATAGGGTGCATGGATCACTAGCAAAGCTCATGGCAAAACTGAACTTAATGTTAAACAGGCTGACAGCAACATTATTTAGCAAGTTTGGTGCAAGATAACAAGTTACAGCAGGCTATAGATGCAACCAGGGGCATGAATGGATAGAGCATGTCATGTATAACAAATCATCCTTAGTGAACATGTCCAGATTATTCATAGAATGACATGTAGCAGCAGGTTTACATAGCAACAAAATATAACAGAATCAGCCTAGCAAAACAGCAACAACAAGTACCCTACTTAACAAACTTGATGCACTCACTACAAGACTTACAAAAATACATGGATAGCACCCCTGTAAAGATGGCATGACATAGTTCAAAACACGTGTAGGTCTCAAGCTCATAAGATGCACACATCAAATGCAACAAAAATGACAAATCATCAAGTTATAACAGTCTCAGCAGGTTAACATCATATAGCAGTCTTGCAATGATGATTTGGGCATCAGGATGAACTCAAATGAACATGGCACAATGGAACGAAATGAAGAGCATCTCACAACAAACAATTTGAAATATTACACGCACAAAACGGAGTAGTATGCAGCAAGTTATGATGCTATGAACATGACAACATTATGCAACAAAATTACAGGACTTGGACTGTCACACCCTAGCTAGTTCATGCATTAGAGTGTTGCATCATGTTTATTCTTTCATCAGAAACCTGAAATGGGGATGACAGAACCCCCAGTCCCCTCTGAAACCAATTAGGGTTTACTAAAAACTTTTTCAATGAACCTGAAATGCCCTTCTAAAATGCCCATCATTTTTGTCCTGGTTCAGAACCTCTGCCAAAAGTGATGCACATTTTCCTAGGCCATCTTAGGGTTTTTGAATTAAATCATAAATATTTGAATTTGGGCATTTAAAATTATATAAAATATTTAAATGCTCAAATATCTCCAAACTAAAATGTTTCATGTTGGAAATAATCCAACTATGGACCAGGAGTAGTTTGGTGATTTTAGGAGTTGCCTAAGTATTTTTAATAAATCAACAAAGTTGCAGAAGTATTAAAAAATACAGAAAACAGAAAAAAATGGAAAAACTTACCTGACGCCAGCACCCGGCCCACCTGCCGGCCCAGCCCAGCGCCGCTCCAGCGAGCTGCTTGCCGGCCAGGCAGGCAGGCAGGTGCCCGACGGCGACCGCAGCGCGCGCCACGCACCTGCTCGCCGCCTCGCCGCTCCCCTCGCCCGGTGACATCGTGGATCGGCCTCCCTCTCTCCCCCGAACCCCCCAGACACCCCCTCTCCTCTCCAGCTCCTCCCCCTCGCGCTCCCCCGCCATGACCGACGCCACCACCGCCGTGCCTACGTCGTAGCCGTGATCCCCGCCGCCCGTGCGTCCTCTCATCGTGTCCAGGAGCTCCGCCGCTGTCCACTTCATCGAGCAAGCCGAGCCCCGAGCGCTCGCAATGCCCGAGTCCACCGCAACGACCTCGCCCGAACCGCCGTCACCGGAGATCCCCTTCAACGCCGTCGTCGCTCCGGTCCGTCCCCGGCCGCACCAAGGGCTTCGTCGAACTCCCAGTGAGCTTAGCCATCTTCCCCTCCCCTCTTTACTTGCTCCTGAGCCATGTAGCGACCTCCCGGAGCTCAACCGCACCCACCACCGTGGAGCTCGTCGCCGACGTGCTCCCGGTCACCCTCCGGCCACTCCACGGTGTCCATCATGCTCACCGTGTCACGTAGCACCTAGCTAGCTACTCCCCGCGCCTCACCGACCCCTCTAGCGCCAAGTTCGTCTTCGGCCAAACCCCGGTGGCCGCCAAAGTCGTCGCCGGCGCCAACTCCGGCCACCCCAACCCCAACGAACTCCACCAAGAGCTGCGGCTCGTCCTCAGCTCCACTCCGGTGGTCTCCGCGACCCATTTGGTGGCCGAAACGGCAAAAACCACTTCCGCCGCCGCGTCGGGCTCGCCGGCGGCTAAACGCCGGTGCAGCCGACCCGGGTTTGACCACGGGTGGGCCCTGGTTGACTCCCCTGAGTCTATGACAGGTGGGGCCCAGCCCTGTTAATTAAACAGGTTTAGTTTTAATTAAACATTAATTAATCCAATCACACTGACACGCGAGACCCACTGTCAGGTTTGACCCGGACGTGTCCCGTTGACCTGCTGACGTCACACTGACGTCAGGCTGACGCAATAATTGATTTTCTGGAATTAATCTAATATAGGAAATTCCAGAATATAGTTTAAACTTCAAAAATTCATAACTTTTATTCTGTAATTCCAAATCAGACAAATTATATATGAAAAATGATCAGAAAAATCCAATCTATCCATCTGTACTATTTCCATGCATGATTAAACAAGTTAACCTGATGTTTAATGCAGAACAAGGAAAAACACTTTAAAGGGCCATGTTTGAGTTTGAAATTTGAATCTTTGATTCAAATTGGTTCAAACACTTCTGGTCTTAGTTGCATTAGCCCAATACACTCATATTGCCATGTTTCATGCATGCATCATATTGTTGCACATTGTTTGGTGATGGTTGTGTATCGGTGTTCTTGCGGCAGGTTCTGCCTCCGAGGAGTACCGTGATTACCCTAATGAAGAACCGTATCAGTGCATCGAACCATCAGGCAAGCAACCAACCATTTGATCATATCGATACAATCCCATGTTCTCGCTCCTGCTCTCTGTTACTGCATTAAGACAACGCGTTTCAAACTGTTGTGTGCTACGGTAGTTGAACCCATTTCCTCTGCATGACCTGTCATTGCCACAGTAACTAGATGAAACCCACTAGCATGTGTAGGAGTTGATTGAGCCATATGTATGTGTTGTTCCTACCTTGCTATGCCTGCTATGCTTAGAGTCGTGTCAGGTCTGGTTCATCTGGGTGATGGGCTAGAGTGAAATGATTATGTCGGTAATGAGAGTGGTGTGGTGAACACGATTTGGTAAAGGTATCGATGAGAGGCCATGTAGGAGTACATGGTGGGTTGTTTCATTGAAGCCGACCTTAAGCACTGAGATCTGTATGTGTGATTTAAGATACAACTACTACCATGCATTGGGCCCTGAAATATGACCCCGCTCGACTTCTTATTCACCCTAGCTCTCTGTCCAGGAGTTGCAAGTAGTTTCTGGTGTTTGTAGCCTACTGGAGGCCGTGGACAGCGCTGACCGTAGGGGTGGGCTGTGATGCGGTAGGTACGTGGCCGGGTGTACCGAATACCCATTAGGTATCTCGGGAACCCTGTTCACATCGTTCGGGGCCGTATGGGAAACCTCGGGCGGACTCCCTGCGGATGGAACCTGGATAGGCGATAAACCTGGACTAGAGGCTTAGGTGTTTAGGTAGGTCGTGGTCTACACCCACGTCGGTTTTCGCTTGAAGTCTGCCGAGCACATATCGTGTGCAGACGCTAAGTGGTGGAAACATGTATGAAGAAGTACACCCCTGCAGGGTTATCATGATCTATTCGAATAGCCGCGTCCGCGGTAAAGGACTACTTGGTTGCCTATACAGTTCATAGACAAGTAAACGGAAACTACTAAAAGCCTCAAGATAAGTGTGAGTGCCGAGGATGGCTCTTCCGTAGGAAGACGGAGGTGGATCCTCGGTAGTGTATTGAAGTGGTGAGTAGTGGACTCGTGTACGCAAAACCATTTCAAGTTGGAGTCTCGTAGGATAGCCTAGCCAAGAGTCAAAGCTAGCTTGCTGCAATAACTCCACCAACCCTTCTTGATAATGTGCATGTATGTAGGATCTGATGTAAGTCTTGCTGAGTACCCTTGTACTCATGTTGCTATAATTTACATTTTTACAGAAGACGCTGCAACCCCTTCTGATGGGTTCTTCATAGACGTTGACATCAATGAGTAGGCTAAGGCCCAGGTGGTGACCCTGAGCTTGTGAAGGACCACGTAGTATAGCTAGGCTTTCCAAGCCTCTTTTATTTTACTAGTTGTCTGTACTCAGACAAGTTACTTCCGCTGCTGGTTTGTATGACTGTATCACTTGAATGCTGGGTCGTGTGACCCGTACCTGTGTGTATGATTATGTATGGCTCCCTGAGCCTTAAATAAAGTACTTGTGTCGTAGAGTCATGTTGTGATGCCATGTTGTATTTGCACATATCGAGCATACTGTGTGTATGTTATTGAAATGCTTGGTATGTGTGGGATCTGACTATCTAGTTGTTTATCTTTAGTAGCCTCTCTTACCGGGAAATGTCTCCTAGTGTTACCACTGAGCCATGGTAGCTTGCTACTGCTCTGGAACACTTAGGCTGGCCGGCATGTGTCCTTCTTCGTTCCGGTGTCTGTCCCTTCGGGGAAATGTCATGCATTGAGTACCGGAGTCCTGTTAGCCCGCTACAGCCCGGTTTACCGGAGTCCTGCTAGCCCAGTGCTACAGCCCGGACCCACTTGCTGATGACCGACACGTTCGAAGCTGGGTCATGGATGCCTGTCCCTGTAAGTCTGTGCCACTTTGGGTTTACGACTAGTCATGTCAGCCCGGGCTCCTTATCATATGGATGCTAGCGACACTATCATATACGTGAGCCAAAAGGCGCAAACGGTCCCGGGCAAAGGTAAGGCGACACCCGTGGGATACCGTGCATGAGGCTGCAAAGTGATATGAGGTGTTACAGGCTAGATCGATGTGACATCGAGTCGGGGTCCTGACAGCGTTGGCATCAGAGCCGGACTGCCTGTAGGTTCTCCAAGCCAAACTGGTCGATGTTGAGTCTAGAAATTCTTTGGTTATATGTAGGGGAATTGTTTGTGGGTTGGAACATAAGGCTCTTTTTACTCCTTTATCTTATGACATTCTGATCTGAGTCAGTCTATTCTTCCACCGGGGGTTAAGGAATTAGGATCTATTCTCTCTATCAGGATCACATGTTACTAATCAGTAGTACCTTATAGGTTTGATGAATACAAGCCTAGTTCAGTTCTACTACCACATTATGTTGCTAGGATGGACTCAGAACTTTGATATGATGATGTTGAGTGTGTATGAAATCCTTTGTCAATTGTCTCAAAATCCTTCTTGAGCATTTACAGCTGTTATGCTGCCAAAATTTTGCTAGAAATTCTAATGCCTTTGCATTATGGTTGTGCTTTCAGTTGGCCACTCGCGACCTTAATCAAGTGGTTCGCCTGACTCGATGCCTAGATGTACCCGGCCATACTGCTATGTTGGTCAGGGTAATGACTAAGGCTGGATATCGTTGGTATCCTGAGTACACGGTCGAAGAGCAATTCCGAGACTTTAATCAAAGCCAGTATCTCTGCACTGTCAGGATATTTCCATCCTATCCTGGATCCACCGAGCCCCTTCACTGCTCCTATGGACTCGGGGTTACTATTGAGATGGCTGTGCAGGACGCCGCCTACTCTATGATGACCATCATGCGAGTCAGGTCTGGCCTATTTCGGGACTCTAATTTCCAGTATATGCCAGGATCACTTCCGGGAGCACAAGGGTATCTCCAGGCTATCTATGCTGACCCCACTCAGGAGGATTCACGGACTCGCACTACTGCTGAGATGCTCGAGGATAAGGACCGTGAAAATCGGGCCTTGAGGTTAGAGCTCTTCAATACCCGTGCTGACCATTGGGCCACATTGACTCGGTTTGCACTGGCAGTACAAGGTGGATATTCGGATATGCGCGATCTCTATCCTGTGAGATCTGCTTTGCCAGACGTGATGGGTTGGCGTGATGTAGGAGGCATCACCCCACCTCGCGGTCCCCGCAGGCCACCGTCTGTTGGTCCAAGACCTCATCCTAGCCCCTATGGTCCACAAGCTCCGCGAGATCGTCTGTTTCCGGATGATCATGTTGAGCTTCCAGGCTATGGAGGTGACTTCTACGAGGACTACTACAGATCGGTCTGAGTTAGTGGTAGTATCACTAGTTTGATCTAGCTGTATCGTCTATCGTCCTGCGTGACTCGTGGGATATGACCTAGTTTGTACCACTTCCGGAGGTGTAGAAAAATAATGTATAAGAGCTTGGGATGCCTCCGATGAGATGTAATCCCCTTTTCACCGTAATAGTACCTTGTTTGGTCTTGTACTAAACCCTGTATGGTGTGTATGACGATGGAATATAGAAGCAATTTCTGTATCTACCATGTCATACGGATGATCATCTTGCATTCTGAGTTATTCCTTACATTATGTATCCTATGTCGGAATTTTATCATTCTGACTAAATCTTTGTCTTGTTTACCTAGGATGGTCAACACGCGCACTAACCCTGCTCCTCAAGAGCAGGCCGAAGGCAGTGAAGTCAGGAATGCAAATCTGCCTCATCCTCCTTCCCTAGCCGAGGTTATGATGGAAGCCGAAAGAAACAAGCGGGAGACCAACCGTTTGTTGGAGCGTATTGAACAGAACACAACACACCATCAGAGGACTAACGTGGTGTCACTCAGTGATTTCATCAAATTACATCCACCCACGTTCCACCACTCCGTCGAGCCTCTCGACGCTGATGACTGGCTTCGCAGTATCTCTCACAAGCTGCGTTCCGCGCTAGTAGCTGAGGCTGACAAGGTCACCTTTGCTGCATATCATCTTGAAGGCCCCGCCAGTCTATGGTGGGAGAATTATGGAGCTATGCGCCCAGCGGGCCATGTCACTACTTGGGCTGAATTCAGCGAGGCTTTCCGTGAACATCACATTCCGGAGGGTCTCATGGACCGTAAACGTGAGGAATTTTGCAGTTTCACTCAGGGCCGACTCTCTGTGGATGCTTACAGCAGGGAGTTCGGTAACCTCGCACGATATGCAACTGAGGAAGTTTCTACTGATGCCAAGAAGCAAGCAAGGTTTCGTAAGGGACTTAGTCCTAAGCTTCGCCGCGACCTCCGTCTGCATGAGTGCACATCTTTTCAGAAGCTTGTTAACAAGGCCATCAGTGCTGAGACTGGTCAGACTGATTATGACGCAACACGCAAGCATGGCCGTGATGTGGGTTCCTCATCTGGTGCTGGTTCTCAGAAGCGCCGCGTGTGGGTGCCCAACACTGCCCTGCCACCCAGGTTCACACCGAGGCCATCCTTCCAGGCGCCTCGCCCCGTTCAACAGTCTGCACCAGCCAAGCCCTATGGGGGTCCAACCAACAGTGCTCCTCCACGCACCAGTTCCGTGACTTGTTTCAAGTGTGGGGAATCTGGCCACTATATGCGTGAGTGTCCCCAGACCAACCCCAACCAATCTGCTAAAGCTGTTGGCCGTGGCAAGCCGACGGGGAAAGTGTTCCACGCCAAGCCGGCCACCGCTACACGTGGCCATGTCAACTGTATCTCTGCCGAAGAAGCTCAAGAGGATCCCAACGTCGTTCTCGGTACGCTCCTTGTTAATTGCCACCCGGCATTTGTTCTTTTCGATACAGGAGCCTCTCATTCATTTATATCCAAGAACTATGCTCGTTTGCATAACACCGCATTCTGTGACATGCCATCCACTATGGAAATTTCTACTCCCGGTTCTAGATGGCAGACCTCCAGGGTAAGTTATGGAAATGAAATCCAAGTCGACAGACTTGTTTTCCTTGCATCTTTGATAGCTCTCAAATTTTCAGATATTAATATCATTTTGGGTATGGACTGGATGTCAGCTCATCATGCCAAAATTGATTGCTTCTCTAGGACTGTTCAACTCACTCATCCTTCGGGGAAGATAGTCAATGTCTTGACCCGAATAGCCAAGCGACAGTTATATTCTCTTAACGCCAACCCTTTGCCAGACCTTGAGGACGTTCCGGTAGTCCGTGATTTCCCGGATGTCTTCCCAGAGGAATTGCCAGGAGTTCCACCTGACAGGGATGTTGAGTTCGTAATAGACCTCATTCCAGGAACCGTCCCGATTGCTAGAAGACCCTATAAGATGGCACCACTAGAACTAGCCGAGCTTAAGAAACAACTCGATGAGTCCTTGAAAAAGGGTTTCATCTGACCTAGTTCATCTCCATGGGCTTGCCCCGTCCTCTTCGTCAAGAAAAAGGATGGTACAGACCGGATGGTTGTAGATTATCGACCTGTTAATTTGGTCACAATCAAGAACAAATATCCGCTCCCCAGGATCAACGACCTGTATGATCAGCTCGCTGGATCCTCAGTCTTCTCCAAAATGGATTTGAGGTTGGGCTACCATCAAATCAAAATCAGAAACGGGGAAATCCCTAAAACGGCCTTTGTTACTCGTTATGGCCAATACGAGTACACCGTCATGTCCTTCGGTTTAACCAACGCTCCAGCCACCTTTTCTCGGTTAATGAACTCAATCTTCATGGAGTATTTGGATAAATTCGTCATGGTTTACCTCGATGATATACTCATCTACTCCAAGAGCGAGGAAGAACATGCCGAACATCTAAGGATAGTGTTGAAGAAACTTCGAGAGCATCGCCTTTATGCCAAATTCTCTAAATGTGAATTTTGGTTGTCAGAAGTGACCTATCTGGGTCACGTAATATCTGGTAAAGGTATTGCTGTTAACCCTGAGCGAGTTCAAGCCGTCCTTAATTGGACTCCACCTGAATCGGTCAAGCAAGTTCGGAGTTTTCTAGGCTTAGCGAGCTATTGCCGTCGCTTTGTCGAAAACTTCTCCAAAATTGCTAAACCTCTAACCGAACTCCTCAAGAAAGATAAGAAGTTCGAATGGACTCCACAATGTGAGCATAGCTTTCAGGAACTGAAAAGACGCCTGACTTCTGCTCCCGTACTGGTACCGCCAGACTTCTCTAAGGACTTTGTTATCTACTGCGACGCCTCGCGACAAGGACTAGGTTGCATTCTCATGCAAGATCGACACGTAATTGCTTACGCCTCACGGCAATTGCACCCACATGAGGAGAATTATCCTACTCATGATCTAGAGCTTGCAGCCGTAGTCTATGCACTTAAAACCTGGCGACATTACCTTCTTGGTAATCGTTGCGAAATATTCACTGATCACCAAAGTCTGAAGTACATCTTCACCCAACCGGATTTGAATCTCAGGCAAAGACGTTGGGTCGAGTTGATCACAGATTTCGACTTAGGAATAACCTACACCCCAGGGAAAGCCAATGTCATGGCTGATGCGCTAAGTCGTAAATCTTATTGTAACAACCTGATGTTACAACAAAGTCAACCGCTTCTCCATGAGGAATTTCGGAAGCTTAACCTTCACATTGTTCCTCAAGGATTTCTTTCCACCTTGGTAGCGAAACCTACTCTTACGGATCAAATCATCGCTGCCCAAAAGCGAGATAAGGGAATATCTAAAATCAAGGAGAACATTGCTAGCGGAGGTGCTAGTTGTTTCTCCACAAATGATCATGGTGTTGTGTACTTTGAGAACCGTTTAGTGGTTCCCAAGAACCAGCATCTACGGTAGTTGATCCTTAAGGAGGCTCATGAATCTCCTCTCACCATTCATCCCGGTAGTACCAAGATGTATCAGGACCTACGCCAAAGGTTCTGGTGGACTAGGATGAAGAGAGAAATTGCTTAGTATATTGCTAATTGCGACGTCTGTCGTCGTGTAAGAGCAGAGCATCAACGGCCTGCTGGCACCCTTCAACCCCTAGCTATTCCTGAATGGAAATGGGATAAAATTGGTATGGATTTCATTACCGGTTTTCCCAGGACCAAGAGAGGGAATAATGCTATCTTCGTCGTTGTCGATCGTCTTTCCAAAGTGGCCCATTTCTTACCTGTTCGTGAGAGTATAACCGCTAGTCAGCTGGCAGACTTATACATCTCCCGAATAGTGTCTCTCCATGGTGTTCCTTTGGAAATCAACTCGGATCGAGGAAGTCTTTTCACCTCTCGATTTTGGGAAAGCTTCCAAAATGCTATGGGAACCCGCCTTTCCTTTAGCACCGCCTTTCACCCTCAATCAAGTGGTCAGGTAGAACGCGTTAACCAGATTCTAGAAGACATGCTTCGAGCCTCTGTTATCTCATTCGGAATGGAATGGGAGAAATGCCTTCCATTTGCCGAATTTGCTTACAACAACACCTATCAATCTAGCTTGGGTAAAGCCCCTTTTGAAGTTCTCTATGGACGACGGTGTCGAACACCCCTTAACTGGTCAGAAACCGGGGAAAGACAATTCTTTGGCCTGGATATGATTCAGGAAGCAGAAGAGCAAGTTCGCATCGTTCGTGAAAAGTTGAAAACAGCCCAATCTCGTCAGAAGAGTCAATATGACCGAAAACATAAGACTATGACTTTCGAGGTTGATGAGAAAGCTTACCTTCGGGTTACTCCTCTGAAGGGAACCCATCGTTTCGGTATCAAAGGCAAATTGGCTCCTCGTTACATTGGACCTTTTCGCATTCTCGCTAAACGAGGAGAAGTTGCCTACCAGTTGGAACTACCTCCGCATCTCTCCAGAGTCCACGATGTCTTCCACATTTCTCAACTCAGGCGTTGCTTCTCGGATCCTATCCGTGGAGTGGACCACGAAACGCTTGATCTCCAAGATAATCTCACGTATCGAGAGTACCCCATTCGTATCCTCGATCAGGCCGAGCGTACCACTCGACGTCATAATATCAAGTTTCTCAAAGTACAATGGTCGCACCATTCTGAGGATGAAGCAACTTGGGAAAGGGAGGATCGTCTTCGACTCGAGTATCCCGCCCTTTTTCCGGAGGAACCCGAATCTCGGGACGAGATTCTTTTGAGTGGGGGTGAGTACGCTGTCAGGACCCCGACTCGATGTCACATCGATCTAGCCTGTAACACCTCATATCACTTTGCGGCCTCACGCACGGTATCCCACGGGTGTCGCCTTACCTTTGCCCGGGACCGTTTGCGCCTTTTGGCTCACGTATATGATAGTGTCGCTAGCATCCATATGATAAGGAGCCCGGGCTGACATGACTAGTCGTAAACCCAAAGTGGCACAGACTTACAGGGACAGGCATCCATGACCCAGCTTCGAACGTGTCGGTCATCAGCAAGTGGGTCCGGGCTGTAGCACTGGGCTAGCAGGACTCCGGTAAACCGGGCTGTAGCGGGCTAACAGGACTCCGGTACTCAATGCGTGACATTTCCCCGAAGGGACAAACACCGGAACAAAGAAGGACACATGCCGGCCAGCCTAAGTGTTCCAGAGCAGTAGCAAGCTACCATGGCTCAGTGGTAACACTAGGAGACATTTCCCGGTAAGAGAGGCTACTAAAGATAAACAACTAGATAGTCAGATCCCACACATACCAAGCATTTCAATAACATACACACAGTATGCTCAATATGTGCAAATACAACATGGCATCACAACATGACTCTACGACACAAGTACTTTATTTAAGGCTCAGGGAGCCATACATAATCATACACACAGGTACGGGTCACACGACCCAGCATTCAAGTCATACAGTCATACAAACCAGCAGCAGAAGTAACTTGTCTGAGTACAGACAACTAGTAAAATAAAAGAGGCTTGGAAAGCCTAGCTATACTACGTGGTCCTTCACAAGCTCAGGGTCACCACCTGGGCCTTAGCCTACTCATTGATGTCAACGTCTACGAAGAACCCATCAGAAGGGGTTGCAGCGTCTTCTGTAAAAATGTAAATTATAGCAACATGAGTACAAGGGTACTCAGCAAGACTTACATCAGATCCTACATACATGCACATTATCAATAAGGGTTGGTGGAGTTATTGCAGCAAGCCAGCTTTGACTCTTGGCTAGGCTATCCTACGAGACTCCAACTTGAAATGGTTTTGCGTACACGAGTCCACTACTCACCACTTCAATACACTACCGAGGATCCACCTCCGTCTTCCTACGGAAGAGCCATCCTCGACACTCACACTTATCTTGAGGCTTTTAGTAGTTTCCGTTTACTTGTCTATGAACTGTATAGGCAACCAAGTAGTCCTTTACCGCGGACGCGGCTATTCGAATAGATCATGATAACCCTGCAGGGGTGTACTTCTTCATACATGTTTCCACCACTTAGCGTCTGCACACGATATGTGCTCGGCAGACTTCAAGCGAAAACCGACGTGGGTGTAGACCACGACCTACCTAAACACCTAAGCCTCTAGTCCAGGTTTATCGCCTATCTAGGTTCCATCCGCAGGGAGTCCGGCCGAGGTTTCCCATACGGCCCCGAACGATGTGAACAGGGTTCCCGAGATACCTAACGGGTATTCGGTACACCCGGCCACGTACCTACCACATCACAGCCCACCCCTACAGTCAGCGCTGTCCACGGCCTCCAGTAGGCTACAAACACCAGAAACTACTTGCAACTCCTGGACAGAGAGCTAGGGTGAATAAGAAGTCGAGCGGGGTCATATTTCAGGGCCCAATGCATGGTAGTAGCTGTATCTTAAATCACACATACATATCTTAGTGCTTAAGGTCGGCTTCAATGAAACAACCCACCATGTACTCCTACATGGCCTCTCATCGATACCTTTACCAAATCGTGTTCACCACACCACTCTCATTACCGACATAATCATTTCACTCTAGCCCATCACCCAGATGAACCAGACCTGACACGACTCTAAGCATAGCAGGCATAGCAAGGTAGGAACAACACATACATATGGCTCAATCAACTCCTACACATGCTAGTGGGTTTCATCTAGTTACTATGGCAATGACAGGTCATGCAGAGGAAATGGGTTCAACTACCGTAGCACACAACAGTTTGAAACGCGTTGTCTTAATGCAGTAACAGAGAGCAGGAGCGAGAACATGGGATTGTATCGATATGATCAAATGGTTGGTTGCTTGCCTGATGGTTCGATGCACTGATACGGTTCTTCGTTAGGGTAATCACGGTACTCCTCGGAGGCAGAACCTGCCGCAAGAACACCGATACACAACAATCACCAAACAATGTGCAACAATATGATGCATGCATGAAACATGGCAATATGAGTGTATTGGGCTAATGCAACTAAGACCAGAAGGGTTTGAACCAATTTGAATCAAAGATTCAAATTTCAAACTCAAACATGGCCCTTTAAAGTGTTTTTCCTTGTTCTGCATTAAACATCAGGTTAACTTGTTTAATCATGCATGAAAATAGTACAGATGGACAGATTGGATTTTTCTGATCATTTTTCATATATAATTTGTCTGATTTGGAATTACAGAATAAAAGTTATGAATTTTTGAAGTTTAAACTATATTCTGGAATTTCCTATATTAGATTAATTCCAGAAAATCAATTATTGCGTCAGCCTGACGTCAGTGTGACGTCAGCAGGTCAACGGGACATGTCCGGGTCAAACCTGACAGTGGGTCCCGCGTGTCAGTGTGATTGGATTAATTAAAGTTTAATTAAAACTAAACCTGCTTAATTAACAGGGCTGGGCCCCACCTGTCATAGACTCAGAGGAGTCAACCAGGGCCCACCCGTGGTCAAACCCGGGTCGGCTGCACCGGCGTTTAGCCGCCGGCGAGACCGACGCGGCGGCGGAAGTGGTTTTTGCCGTTTCGGCCACCAAATGGGTCGCGGAAACCACCGGAGTGGAGCTGAGGACGAGCCGCAGCTCTTGGTGGAGTTTGTTGGGGTTGGGGTGGCCGGAGTTGGCGCCGGCGACGACTTTGGCGGCCACCGGGGTTCGACCGAAGACAAACTTGGCGCTAGAGGGGTCGGTGAGGCGCGGGGAGTAGCTAGCTAGGTGCTACGTGACGCGGTGAGCATGATGGACACCGTGGAGTGGCCGGAGGGTGACCGGGAGCACGTCGACGACGAGCTCCACGGTGGTGGGTGCAGTTGAGCTCCGGGAGGTCGCTACACGGCTCGGGAGCAAGTAAAGAGGGGAGGGGAAGATGGCTAAGCTCACTGGGACTTCGACGAAGCCCTTGGTGCGGCCGGGGACGGACCGGAGCGACGACGGCGTTGAAGGGGATCTCCGGCGACGGCGGTTCGGGCGAGGTCGTTGCGGTGGACTCGGGCGTTGCGAGCGCTCGGGGCTCGACTTGCTCGATGAAGTGGACAGCGGCGGAGCTCCTGGACACGATGAGAGGACGCACGGGCGGCGGGGAGCACGGCTACGACGTAGGCACGGCGGTGGTGGCGTCGGTCATGGCGGGGGAGCGCGAGGGGGAGGAGCTGGAGAGGAGAGGGGGTGTCTGGGGGGTTCGGGGGAGAGAGGGAGGCCGATCCACGACGTCACCGGGCGAGGGGAGCGGCGAGGCGGCGAGCAGGTGCGTGGCGCGCGCTGCGGTCGCCGTCGGGCACCTGCCTGCCTGCCTGGCCGGCAAGCAGCTCGCTGGAGCGGCGCTGGGCTGGGCCGGCAAGTGGGCCGGGTGCTGGCGTCAGGTAAGTTTTTCCATTTTTTTCTGTTTTCTGTATTTTTTTAATACTTCTGCAACTTTGTTGATTTATTAAAAATACTTAGGCAACTCCTAAAATCACCAAACTACTCCTGGTCCATAGTTGGATTATTTCCAACATGAAACATTTTAGTTTGGAGATATTTGAGCATTTAAATATTTTATATAATTTTAAATGCCCAAATTCAAATATTTATGATTTAATTCAAAAACCCTAAGATGGCCTAGGAAAATGTGCATCACTTTTGGCAGAGGTTCTGAACCAGGACAAAAATGATGGGCATTTTAGAAGGGCATTTCAGGTTCATTGAAAAAGTTTTTAGTAAACCCTAATTGGTTTCAGAGGGGACTGGGGGTTCTATCATCCCCATTTCAGGTTTCTGATGAAAGAATAAACATGATGCAACACTCTAATGCATGAACTAGCTAGGGTGTGACATGGACGAAATATCACCTCCGGATCTGAGTTGACCCGGGCACGGACGTCGAGGTGCGGCGCGATCTCGCCGGAAGACTTGCCGGAGAGGGGGGGAAGAGCTCCCCGAAGGAGGGGAATCTCTGGATCCGGCGGTCTCCGACCGGATCTGGCCGGAGGCGGGGGCCAGTGATGAGGAGGAGGCCGGAGGCGGCTGCGAACGGCGACGGTGGCACGGGACGCCGGCGAGGAGCACCGGGGCGGCGGACGGGCGACACGGCGCCGGAGAGAGGCGGCGGAGGAGCGGCTTCGGGCGGCGGCGGCCGGAGCGAGCTCCGGGCGGCGGGGTCAGGCGCGCAAGGGCGGCGACGGGCGGAGGCGCGGGCCGGTCGGCAGCGGCGAGCGGGCACCGGCACGGAGGCGGGCGCACGGGCCAGCGGCGGCGGCGGACGGGCTCCACGGGCCCGAGCCGGGCCCGGTGGGCTCACGCGGTGGGAGGAGAGAGAGAGGGCCGGCGGGGACAGGTGTCGACGCGGGATTCGGCGGGCGGTGGAGGCGAACATGTCCGGCTGCGGCCGGACGTGTCCGGTGGTGGCGGGGAGGATTAGGCTAGGGTTTCATCCGCGAAAATTGTGGGGGAGGCACCTATTTATAGATTCTGGGGGCTAGGAGAGTCCAAATGGGGTGCGGTTTTCGCCCACACGATCGTGATCGAACGACCGAGAGCATGGAGTGGGTTTGGATGGGTTATTGGGCCACTTTGGAGGGGTGTTGGGCTGCACACAAAAGAGGCTTTTACGGTTACCCGGTTAACCGTTGGAGTATCAAACGACCTCCAAATGGCACGAAACTTGATAGGCGGTCTACCGGTGCTATACCAAGGCCGCTTGGCAAACCTCGGTCCATTCCGAGAAAGTTTAACGCCCGCACATGAAAAGAGGCAAAAGGGGGGCGCCGGAGGACATAGGAGTGCCGGATTGCAAAACGGACAACGGGGAAAATGCTCGGATGCAAGAAACGAACACGTATGCCAATGCGACGCACATGATGACATGATATGAAATGCAAATGATGACATGGCAAAATGCAACACGCAAGCACATGACATGGCAAGGACGGCAAATAACTAGCGGACACCTGGCGCATCGGATCCGGGGCGTTACAACACTCCTCCACTAACAAGAGATCTCGTCCCGAGATCTTAGGACCGAGACGGAAGGGAAAAAGGGATGAGGTGAAACAAGAACTCAAGAGAGGAAACAAAGAATCGCGAGCACATGAGAAGAAGAGAGGAACGACGAGAATGACGAGAATCGAAAGATCACGGAATCAGATAGACTATGAAACCACTCCTGTTAGAACGAGATAAGAAACGAATAAGACTGAAAGGATTTAGGCAGCACTCCGGCTGAAAATGGAAGGAATGGAGCCATGAACTTTAGAGGATGGAATGATACTTGATGAAGACATGACACAAAACCTCCGGAATTTATTGAAAGAGTTGAATGAAAAGAACGGAGAAGAAAATGACAACTCATGCCACGAATGAAATTGAAAGCATCTTTAGAAGGAAGGTTTAAACAGAGTTGTTAAGAAAATCAACACCGAAAAGAATAAGCTTGTTGTGGTCTTATAGGTAACATCTCAAGATCATCAGGTGATAACCGGCCACAAATGGAAATGATTGGATAGCTGAAAAGAACGAAGAAATGCAAAACTCCACTTCAAAAGAATATGGAGAATTAATTGCACTTCAAGACGCGAGAAGAAAAGATACTTGAACTCCTCCAACAAGAATCTTGATGAACACTTGAAGAATGAATTGAATCATGAAAAACCACCATGAAGAACTCCGGTGACAAAAGGATGATGTGATAGAATGAAGGAAGAAAGAATAAGATGAGCCTTGCGGTGATTTGGATGGAGGTTTCGACAAATGGCCAAGGAAAATTTGAACTCTGGAAAAGAAAAGATGAAAACACTCGAAACTAGAATTTATTCCTCAAGAACAAACTCCAAAGAAAAAGGATTAATCACTTTGATGAAATAAGAATAAGATTTATTGTATTCTTCTCCTTCATTAAATTAATTGATGACAAGCAATGGATTTTGCATACTACTTATTCTTCTTGAAAAGGATTGAGAAGTGACATATCGCAAACTTGAGAAGGTCTCCATGAACCACCAGTAGGATTTGAAAGAACGAATGGATTAAAATGATAATTAAGGAAAAAGAATCTTGAACGAACCACCGTTAGAAATGAAAATGAACAAAGAAAAGAGAAAGAATCGCCGGCCAATAAGCAAGAGGGGATATAGATGCAAAATGACAAAGAGATCACGAGCTGATAAAGAATACTTGAACGAAGCACCAGGATAATTGGATAACGGTAGCTGAAATCTGAGGACGAAGAATTCTTCTGGAATGATGGCCTCCGGTGAAAATAAATGGGAAAACAACTCCTGACATACTCCGGATGGGTAAGAAAAAAAATCTCTGACAAATGGAATAATCCGAGAGGATAACATGAAGCTAGAACCACGAATCATCAGGAGAACGGGAAAGATTGAGAGAAAAAACTCTTCTTCGGTCTTCAAATGACGATGGGAAACACCACCAAAATTACTGAGATACTCCGGGAGAATGGAAAGCGAAGGGGTTGATCCAACAATGAAAAATGTTTGAAACCGATCTTGGAAAGGCATCTGACTGATGAAATCCATTCTTACGTCAGACTCCGAAAAGAATTAGGAATGGCTCCGGAATAATTAGAAGAGTCAGGTAAGATCCTGGGAAAAGACCTGTGGGTTAGGGCCCACTAAAAGAAAACACCGTTGGAAAGGGTTGTTGAAAAGATAGATGATGCACTGGAACAATTGAAATATTTGAATGAGGTGACAACCTCGAAATAATTGAATGCAAACAGAATCTTCTGAGATGTCTTCAACACTCCGGAAGGATAAACTGGCGAGAGACGAACGATCAAGGAAAAACACTTGAGCCGAGGAAAAAGAATATGATCAACCCGAAAAACTTGAATTGAGTCCACCGGAGAAGAAAAAGAGATGAAGAATGCCGAACAAAACGAGAATTCACCGGTTGAGATAATTGAGGGAAGACTGAAGAGGCTCCACATGAATGAAATTGATGGTCGAAAAAGACTCAAGCTCCGGGAAGAAAAGGGTGGGAGGGCGGGAAAAACAAAGGCAACTTGGAAGGGGAAATGACGAATATCTTCAAGAGGAAACACCGGTTGAAAGAATGCAAATGCTTCGCACGAGTAGGATGGATACTCGATTACAGACTCCGGTTCCGAGAAGAAAAGAGGTGGGCGGGTGGGAAAAAGAAAGACAACTTCGGATGGGGAAAAACAACGACGTCGGAGGAAGAACTGAGGATTGATCTCGCAAAAGACAAAGAGGTTTGAGTCGACTTGACGAGAGATGCACCGTATAAAAGAGGATGGACAACTCACGAAACTAACCGCGTGATCCTAAAGAAACAATTTGAAGGGAAGAGGAGTAGTTCAAAACACCTACGTCAAGATTCCTCACCAGAGCGACGAAGGGGCTGAGGAGTAAAAAGAATTCCTACGCTCCGATATAACTAGACTCCAAAAAACAGTTTTCTTCTAGACTCAACAACGGCCAAACTACACGATCAATCAAGGGGGCTCCTAAGGTCGGTCAAGGCTCTGATACCAACTTGTCATGCCCAATATGCGATACTATCCTAAAGAGACTCGAAGGTCCCACAAAGGATAGAACCGCATATTGATACGCTTTTGCAAGGTGGATATCATTACATCAACATTACATTATAGATGGGGATACATACATAAGGCATACAATGCCACACGAATAAAACTTCATCTTACATAAGAGAACCATCTGACTACGGATGAAACACAAACAGAAACTCAAACGACATCCACCCTGCTAGCCCAGGCTGCCGACCTGGAACCTATCCCCTGATCGAAGAAGAAGCAGAAGAAGAACTCCAAACAAGCAAACATCGCTCTCGCGTCAAGATCATCGCATAACCTGTACCTGCAACTGTTGTTGTAGTAATCTGTGAGCCACGAGGACTCAGCAATCCCATTACCATGGGTATCAAGACTAGCAAAGCTTAATGGGAAAGGAAGGGGGTAAAGTGGTGAGGTTGCAGCAGCGACTAAGCATATATGGTGGCTAACATACGCAAATAAGAGCGAGAAGAGAGCAAAGGAATGGTCGTCAACTAGTAATGATCAAGAAGTGATCCTGAGCTCCTACTTACGTCAATCATAACACAGAAACCGTGTTCACTTCCCAGACTCTGCCAAAAAGAGACCATCACGGCTACACACGCGGTTGATGCGTTTTAATTCGGATCTGGTGTCAAGTTATCTACAACCGGACATGAACAAATTCCCATCTGCCACATAACCACGGGCACGGCTTTCAAAAGTTTATAACCCTACAGGGGTGTCCCAACTTAGCCCATGATAAGCTCTCGCGATCAACGAAGGATATTCCTTCTCCCAGGAAGACCCGATCAATCTCGGAATCCCGGTTTACAAGACATTTCGACAATGGTAAAACAAGACCAGCAAGACTGCCCGATGCGCCGACAATCTCGATAGGAGCTGCACATATCTCATTCTCAGGACAACACCAGATGAGACAGGCTACGAGTAAAACCAGACAACGAGTTGCCCCGAGGGGGCCCCGCAGGCGCCTCGGTTCGGACCAACACTTAGAGAAGCACTGGCCCGGGGGGGGGCTAAAATGAAGATGACCCTTGGGTTAATTACTCCCAAGGGAAAGGTAGGTGGTGGTGAGGCAAATGGTAAAACCAAGGTTGGGCCTTGCTGGAGGAGTTTTATTCAAAGCGAACTGTCAAGGGGGTCCCATAAATCACCCGACCGCGTAAGTAACGCAAAAATCTGGGAACATAACACCGGTATGACGGAAACTAGGGCGGCAAGAGTGGAACAAAACACCAGGCATAAGGCGGAGCCTTCCACCCTTTACCAAATATATAGATGTATTAATAATATAAGAGATATTGTGATATCCCAACATAATCCTGTCCATCATGGAGCAATCTTCAACTTCACCTGCAACTAACAACGCTATAAGAGGGGCTGAGCAAAGCGGTAACATAGCTAAACAACGGTTTGCTAGGAAGGGTGACAAAGGTTAGAGGCTGACATGGCAAATTGGGAGGCTTGAAGAGCAAGCGATAGGTAGCGCAGCAAAGCGATAGAACGAAGCAACTAGCATAGCAATGATAGTAATGAGATCCAAGGTGATGGTCATCTTGCCTGAAATCCCGCTAGGAAGAAGAACGAGTCCATGAAGAAGATGAAGCCACGAAGACGAACCAAGCGTAGACGAACGAATCCTCACGATCGCAACGAAAACGGGAACTATCAAGAAGAAGCACACAACATGGTAAACACACCACACATAGACAAGACATGATGCACAACAAGCATGATGCATGACAAAGCTACATGAAGCTACTCATGGCAAGAGATGATGCAAACAAGAGCAACACATCAAAGCAAGTTTAAATGAGGCCGGAAACAACATATAACAAATCCGGTAAGTCCTGATATGCAACTTTCGAAGTTGGTCCAGAACTGAATAAACCTTATGTTCAAGTTGTTAAACAGGAAGTTAAGATGCACCACGATGAACTACACGAAATTCTAGTCAAATTACATATAAAGTTCATTAGATTCGGAGCTACGGCCTAGAAGATATGAGGAAAACAAGTTAAGCATGGCATTGATGCAAAATGCATCCAAACATCAAGCAAACACCTCAAAGCAAGGATGCAACATGATAATATGAAACTACATGCAAAACCAAGCAAGTTTCATATAGAGCACACTCAAAACGGAGCAACGGTTCCACACATACACTCTATACAAGTTTAAAGGACAAGCTGCCCAAAACAGCAACTAGGCATCTTACAAGCATCAAACCAACAAGCTACAGCACCACAACATAAGAACAAAAGGCATGGGCATGAAGTACATGTAAAGCATGACAAAACATGAACACTGAGCTAACTCCAGAAATCACTAGAACATGCTCAAAAGGACATGGCAAGATTGCAAATAATAACAGTTTCAGACATAGCAGAAATAACATCAGGTTGCAATGTTTAGATCAAGAAAACATCATGCTACAGGAACATATCATAGAAACTTAAGGCATTTCATGAATCTACTTATTGCATAGAACAAAAGTCCCTTACTGACCATGAGCCAAAAGGGCACAGAAAATATGATGGCACCCATGTAAACATGGCAAAAGATATGACAGATTCAGACATGGCAGGAACAACAATAAGTTGGCATGTTGGTGAGCTTGAACCACTCACCACAGAGCAATACAAGGCATTACAAAGTAACCAACAGTAAGAAGACATGTTTATGAAGCTAAGCATGGCAAGATCAAGTCCATAGGGTGCATGGATCACTAGCAAAGCTCATGGCAAAATTGAACTTAATGTTAAACAGGCTGACAACAACATTATTTAGCAAGTTTGGTGCAAGATAACAACAAGTTAAAGCAGGCTATAGATGCAACCAGGGGCATGAATGGATAAAGCATGACATGTATAACAAATCATCCTTAGTGAACATCTCCAGATTATTCATAGAATGACATGTAGCAGCAGGTTTACATAGCAACAAAATATAACAGAATTAGCCTAGCAAAACAGCAACAGCAAGTACCCTACTTAACAAGCTTGACGCACTCACTACAAGACTTACAAAAATACATGGATATCACCCCTGTAAAGATGGCATGACATAGTTCAAAACACATGTAGGGCTCAAGCTCATAAGATGCACACATCAAATGCAACAAAAATGACAAATCATCAAGTTATAACAGTTTCAGCAGGTTAACATCATATAGCAGTCTTGCAACAATGATTTGGGCATCAAGATGAACTCAAATGAACATGGCACAATGGAACGAAATGAAGAGCATCTCACAGCGAACAATTTGAAATATTACACGCACGAAACGGAGCAGTATGCAGCAAGTTATTATGCGATGAACACGACATCATTATGCAACAAAATTACAGGACTTAGACGAAATATCACCTCCGGATCTGAGTTGACCCGGGCACGGACATCGAGGTGCGGCACGATCTCGCTGGAGGACTTGCCGGAGAGGGGGGGGGAAGAGCTCGCCGGAGGAGGGGAATCGCCGGATCCGGCGGTCTCCGACCGGATCTGGCCAGAGGCAGGGGCCGGTGATGAGGAGGCCGGAGGCGGCTGCGAACGGCGATGGTGGTGCGAGACGCCGGCAAGGAGCACCGGGGCGGCGGACGGGCGACACGGCGCCGGAGAGAGGCGGCGGAGGAGCGGCTTCGGGCGGCGGCGGCCGGAGCGAGCTCCGGGCGGCGGGGTCGGGCGCGCAAGGGCGGTGACGGGCGGCGGCGCGGGCTGGTCGGCAGCGGCGAGCGGGCACTGGCGCGGAGGCGGGCGCACGGGCCGGCGGCGGCGGCGGACGGGCTCCGCGGGCCTGAGCCGGGCCCGGCGGGCCTCGCGCGGTGGGAGGAGAGACAGAGGGCCGGCGGGGACAGGTGTCGGCGCGGGATTCGGCGGGCGGCGGAGGCGGACATGTCCGGCTGCGGCCGGACGTGTTCGGTGGCGGCGGGGAGGATTAGGCTAGGGTTTCATCCACGAAAATTGTGGGAGAGGCACCTATTTATAGATTCTGGGAGCTAGGAGAGTCCAAATGGGTTGCGGTTTTCGCCCACACGATCGTGATCGAACGACCGAGAGCATGGAGGGGGTTTGGATGGTTTATTGGGCCACTTTGGTGGGGTGTTGGGCTGTTTTTTCACACAAAAGAGGTTTTTACGGTTACCCGGTTAACCGTTGGAGTATCAAACGACCTCCAAATGGCACGAAACTTGACAGGCGGTCTACCGGTGCTATGCCAAGGCCGCTTGTCAAACCTCGGTCCATTCCGAGAAAGTTTAACGCCCACACATGAAAAGAGGCAAAAGGGGGGCGCCGGAGGACATAGGAGTGCCAGATTGCAAAACGGACAATGGGGAAAATGCTCGGATGCAAGAAACGAACACATATGCCAATGCGACGCACATGATGACATGATATGAAATGCAGATGATGACATGGCAAAATGAAACACGCAAGCACATGACATGGCAAGGACGGCAAATAACTGGCGGACACCTGGCGCATCGGATCCGGAGCGTTACAGAGAGGCCGTCCGAGCTATTGGAACTTATACATAGTGATGTCTGTGGTCCAATGAGCACAACTGCGAGAGGTGGCTATCAGTACTTCGTGACTTTTACTGACGACTTGATGTTCAGAAACTTTTGAAAAGTTCAAAGAGTTTTAGAACGAGGTTGAGAATCAGCTCGGCAAGACAATAAAGTTTCTATGATCAGATCGTGGAGGTGAGTACATGAGCCAGGAGTTTGATGATCATCTGAAAAGCCGAGGTATAGTACCTCAGCTCACACCTTCGGGTACGCCACAAAGAAACAGCGTGTCGGAACGGAGGAATAGGACCTTGCTGGACATGGTTGGGTCTATGATGAGCAAATAGGATTTACCCTTGTCATTCTGGGGATACGCTCTAGAAACTGCAGCTTTGTAGTGACCATACCTCAAACAGTCTGATCTCTGTGCTTCAGTGTCATCTCTGGATCAGTAACGCTGACACGCACAGTACTTGAAGGATTTATAACAGAGTAGCAATCACACACTTATTACATCGAATGTCTCCAAAGAGAACTTACTAAAATAAATATGGATTAAGGCCATCTAATAACGATAACGGCGGAAGGCTTGGAAGATAAGTGAGCCCATCAACTCCAACGGCATCACTGAGTATAGAGCCACGATCCTAAAGCATCTTACTCGTCGTCTGAAAAGTCTGCAACATTAATGTTACAGCCCGAAAATGGGTCAGCACATGGAATATGCTGGCAAAGTAACACATAGAGAATAATGAAAAGAGTAAAGCTATACTACATGCATATATGGCTTGGTGGATAGCTCTATGGTTACAGTTTTGCGTGAAGCCAGTTTTTCCCTACTGCAAAGGAATAAATTTATTTAACTATCATGGTGGTTGTTAAACATTGAGAATGGTTGACAGCACCCTCAATCCCAATTAAGCATCATCATTAACAAACCCAACAATATTAATTAAAGTAACATGATGAGATTCACATGATAATCCAGGTACTAGATACTCAAGATGTCCATAACCAGGGACACGGCTAATCATGATTAGTTTATACACTCTGCAGAGGTTGCGCACTTTTCCCCACATGACTCGATCTCCTCCGTTGGGATTCTCGCACTACATGGTGTTTGAGAAACGGATGACCGAGACATAGTCTTTCAGAAGCGCTAGCACCTTACGATGGGTAGACCGTACCAACCTACATCCCCTACATCTGCTAGTCTACCACTGTAAGAGTTTGCACAACTTAGTCAACTATGCTAGAGCCCATAATAGCATGTGGCTGCACACGGAAGTTTCTAGCATGAATAATCTTATGATCCCTTTGAGCCTGGGTGGCGGTCCATGAAAAAACCCAGGCAATCCTGGTCTACCCAGGTGCCTAGACAGGCAATCCTGGAATAACCAGGTACCTCAATCCATCCAGATGTGTATTAATGTTGCCACCTTAAATAAACCATTAATTAACACTCTCACATCTGTCATGGATATTCACTCAAACCCAATCCACGTCTACGAGCATAGCATGGCATAATAAGCAAACATAGAGGTAACTCCCAAGGGTTTGATAATAAAACAGGTAATAGGTACTACCTCAAACTACTTCCCAAAACCCACAATTTAATTCAAACCCTAATCATGCAATTGTTGGGAGGATTGAACTAATGCATAAAAACTGGGTAATAAGGAGGTATGATCAAAGTGTTACTTGCCTTGCTGATGATCCGCGTAACCTAGGGATTCGAAGTAGCATGCGGCGCAATTCGGGTACTCTATCGCAAGCAAACAAACAAACAAGCATACAATAAGTACTCATATAATGCACGGGTAAAACTCAAATAAGAGGTCTAACCAGAAAGTTCAACTTCAGAACTCCGGTTTGCAAAAAGAATCAAATCGAACAAAGAAACAAAACTCAAACGGCGAAAGAAACAAGCTTCGTTTACTAATCTGGACCTAAGTCAAATTTTTACATAAGTAAAAACTGGTTTGAGTAGATTATTCAGAAAGAGGGTTTCGAGACGAAACTCTAGGCGCTTGAATCGCCTGATTCCGATAAACGAGCGAAGAGTTATACTAAAATGAAAATCGGATCAGAAGTCACGATCAGAAAAATCGCGGAATAAATCCGAGAAAAACAAAAACGACGAACAGATTAATGAACGAACGTTCGTTATCTGGATCTAAACGATGAATGCTTTCATTAAAACGAATGTACGAGTGAACACTCGCTAATAAATCCAAACCGGAAGAAAAACCGATCTAATGAAAAAAAACGGAATCTAAAAAAACGACGAAAACCGACGGAAAAACTGAGCGGTTTTTCTGAAAAAAAGGCGGCGGCGAGGTAAACCTCAGGGTGCGGGTCAGCGGTGGCGGCGACTCCGGCGATGGCGGCGGCTCCGAAGGCAGCAGCGAGCGACGGCGGTGCACGGTGCGGCAGCGGGCGGCGTCGGCGCAGCACTAGGGTTAGGGTTTGGGCGGCGGCGGCGAGTTGGGCTGGGGCGGCGGTTTGGGGCGCGCTATATAAAGACCCGGCCAGGCGGAGTCCTGGCCAGTTACGGCCCGAAGTCGGTTCCAGTTTTTTTTTAAATAATTATCGCGCAGAAAAACAAACGAAAGAAATACTAAAAGGACTCCAAAAATCCCGAAATAAATTTTCCCCGGCTTCTAAAATCAAGCCGGTTTAGATGAACATTTATTTGGGCCTAAATGCAATTTTGGAAAACACGCATTTTTCCTAAATTCAAATAAAATAGTCAGAAAAATCCAAAATAAAATTTTATTCAATTTTTTTAATTAAATCTTCAATATTTCTTTATTTTGGGAAAGTCATTTTATACCCTCTCTCATATTTATATATGTGAAATAATTGAAGATAAAATAAATAAAATCAAATGATCCTACTTCCAAAATTTGAGAAAACTCAAATATGAAAATATCGAAATCCCCAACTCTCTCCGTGGGTCCTTGAGTTGCGTAGGATTTCTAGGATCGAAACCAAATGCAATAAAATATGATATGCAATTGATGATCTATGTATAACATTCCAAATTGGAAATTTGGGATGTAACAAACCTACCCCCCTTAAGATGAATCTCGCCCTCGAGATTCGGGTTGGCTAGAAAATAGGTGAGGGTGGTCCTTCAGCAAATCTTTCTCTCGCTCCCAGGTGGCTTCATCCTCGGTGTGGTGGCTCCACTGAACTTTACAGAACTTGATAACCTTGCTGCGAGTGACTCGGCTGGCATACTCAAGAATCTTAACTAGTTTCTCCTCATAAGTCAAATCACTGTCCAACTGAATCGCCTCTAGTGGCACTGTATCTCTCAGTGGTATATCAGCCATCTCTGCGTGGCACTTCTTCAACTGGGAAACGTGAAACACGTCGTGAACACCTGACAATCCCTCAGGAAATTCCAACTTGTAGGCAACCTCTCCCATATGATCCAAAACTTTGCATGGTCCCACAAAATGTGGCGCTAACTTTCCTTTAACACCAAAACGCTTAACTCCTCGAAGTGGAAATACCCGAAGATAAACTCTATCCCCAACTTCGTAAACTGTCTCCTTGTGTTTTGCATCAGCATAGCTTTTCTTCCTGGACTGGGCTACCTTGAGCCGGTCGCGAATCAACTTCACTTTCCGTTCAGACTCCTTAATCAAATCTGGTCCAAACAACTGACGGTCTCCAACTTCATCCAAAGACAACGGGGTCCTGCACCTCCTTCCATATAAGGCTTTGAAAGGGGCCATCTTCAAACTAGACCGATAACTGTTGTTGTAAGAGAACTCCGCATACGGCAAATTGTCGTCCCAACTAGATCCATAATCTAGCGCACAAGCTCTCAGCATGTCCTCTAAAATCTGGTTGACTCTTTCGGTTTGTCCATTTGTCTGCGGATGAAAAGTGGTACTGAACTCTAGCCTGGTACCCAAGGTTTCGTGCAATTGATTCCAGAACTTTGAGGTGAATTGGGTTCCTCTATCTGATACTATGCTCCTTGGAACTCCATGCAGACATACGATCCTGGTCATGTATATCTTGGCCAACTTGGCACTGGTGTAAGTGGTCTTTACTGGAATGAAATGAGCTACCTTCGTCAAATGATCGACTACAACCGAAATCGAGTCATAGCCTGAACGAGTCCTGGGCAATCCTGTGATAAAATCCATGCCTAGCTTATCCCACTTCCATTCGGGTATTGGCAATGGTTGCAACAATCCTGCTAGCTTCTGATGCTCTGCCTTTACTCTCTGACATACATCATAAACGGCTACATACTCCGCAATATCCTTTTTCATTCCGGTCCACCAAAAGGTCTCCTTCAAATCCAAGTACATCTTGGTATTCCCTGGGTGAATTGAATATGGCGAATCATGGGCCTCTTGCAAAATTAACTTCCTGATCTCGGGGTCATTGGGCACATAAACACGGTCTTCAAACCATAAGGTATCGTGCTCATCCTCACGAAATCCCTTGGCTTTTCCTTTTCTCAACTTCTCCTTTATCTCAGAAATTTCCTTGTCGGTCTTCTGAGCTTCTATGATCTTATCCATTAAAGTCGACTGAATTTCCAATGTTGCTACATAGCCTCTCGGAACTGTTTCCAAACATAGCTCGCAAAAGTCCTCGGCAAACTCCTTTGGCAGTCCTGCGGTCATGAGTGTATTGACGTGGCTCTTACGGCTCAATGCGTCGGCTACAACGTTAGCTTTTCCGGGGTGATACTGAAATCTCATATCATAATCCTTGATGAGTTCCAACCATCTCCTTTGCCTGAGGTTTAACTCTTTTTGCGTGAAGATGTACTTCAAACTCTTGTGATCCGTGTACACCTCACAATGATTTCCAATAAGAAAATGTCTCCACGTCTTGAATGCATGCACTACGGCTGCTAACTCCAAATCATGTGTGGCATAATTTAGTTCATGAGGTTTAAGCTGTCGTGACGCATACGAAACAACTCTTCCTTCCTGCATAAGTACTGCTCCAAGTCCTCGACGTGAAGCATCGCAATACACCTCATAATCCTTAGTCTGATCTGGCAGAATCAACACTGGTGAGGTAACTAAATGTTTCTTCAATTCCTGGAAACTGGCCTCACATTCCTCAGTCCAATTAAACTTGGTATCCTTCTTCAACAACTCCGTCATGGGCTTTGCAATCCTTGAAAAATTCTCAATGAATCTCCGGTAGTATCCCACCAGTCCAAGAAAACTTCTGATCTCCCCAACTGTCGTTGGTGCTTCCCAATTTGTCACAGTGACAACCTTGGTGGGATCTACTGCTATACCCTCTCCGGATATAACTTGTCCGAGGAATCCAACTTCCTTCAACCAAAACTCACATTTGCTAAACTTAGCATATAACTGGTGTTCTCTGAGCTTCTCCAATACCAAACACAAATGCTCCTTATGCTCCTCTTCGTTCTTCAAGTAGACCAGAATATCATCAATGAACACCACGACGAACTTATCCAGGAACTCCATAAATACTTTGTTCATCATGTTCATGAAATAGGCAGGTGCGTTAGTCAGACCAAATGACATAATGGTATACTCATACAGCCCATACCTAGTGGTAAAAGCCGTCTTGGGTATATCCTGCTCTCAAATCTTCAGCTGATGGTATCCTGATCGCAAATCGATCTTGGAAAATACCTTTGCTCCTTGCAGTCGGTCAAACAGATCGTTGATCATTGGTAGTGGGTACTTGTTCTTGATGGTTACTGCATTCAATCCTCAATAATCAACAACCATCCTTAATGATATGTCCTTCTTCTCCACTAGAAGTACTGGTGATCCCCAAGGTGAAGAACTTGGGCGAATGTAACCTTTATCCAGTAACTCCTTAATCTGACTTTTAATCTCCTCCAAATCTTTTGCTGGCATCCTATATGGTCTGTTAGATATTGGCCCTGTGCCTGGCAAAAGCTCTACCAAAAACTCAATGTCTCTGTCTGGTGGCATTCCTGGCAACTCTTCTGGAAATACATCAGGAAAATCCTTTACCACTGGTACTTCCTCCTGCACAACTCCTGATAAGGAATTTATGTGCATCCCCTTCGTCTTATGCCTGGAAACATACTTGATCCTCTTCCCTTCTGGGGTTGTAAGTAGAATTGTCTTACTGGCACATTCAATGTTCCCACCATACTTTGATAACCAATCCATGCCTAATATCACATCCAATCCTTGTGATTCCAAAACTATTAGGTCTGAGGGGAACACGTAGTTACCAATCCTTAATGGTAACCGATCACACCATAGCCTGGCCATATACTCTGCTCCTGGCGAGGTTACTAACATGGGTGTCTTGAGGGCTTGGGTTGGCAATTTATATTTATCCACAAATCCCCTTGATATGTATGAATGTGATGCACCAGTATCAAAAAAACGAGTGCAGTAAATGACTTAACCAAAAACTTACCTATTACTGCATCGGGTTGGGCTTCAACCTCCTCCACGCTAACGTGGTTCACTTGTCCTCTTTTGAAAGGGTTTGGCTTCTTCCCAGAGCTTCCATTACCACTTCCATTCTGGCCTTCAGGACATTCATTGGCGTAATGTCCGGTCTTCTGACACTTAAAACAAGTGACTTGACTCAGATCTTTCTTGGCTGGTGTTGAGAGGTTGGTACGGTTCTGGCCACTCCTTGCTCCATTCCCGGTACCATTCTTGTGATTGTGCGAGCTACCTCCTCCATGTGTATGCTGAAACTGTCCTCCTGACTTTGGAGTAAAACGGGGCTTCTGCTGAGCTCCAGAATTGTACTTCCCTTGTCCATACTTCCTCTTGCGGTTTTTAATCTGCTGCTGCTTCCCTTCAATCATGAGAGCATGGTCTACCAACTCCTGGTAGTTGTTGAAACTTTCTACCATCAACTGCATGCTCAGCTCATCATTCAGCCCTTCCAGAAACTTCTCTTGCTTAGCTGCATCCGTAGCGACTTCATCTGGGGCGTAACGTGCTAGCTTACTGAAGTCATCCACATACTGGCCAACTGTTCTTACTCCCTCGCGCAAGTTGCAAAACTCACACTTTTTCATGGCCATAGCTCCTGCTGAAACATGGGCAGTATGAAAGGCCTGCTGAAACTGATCCCATGTGACAGTGTCTACTGGATAAGTGGCTGTGAAATTCTCCCACCATGATGCTGCGGGTCCCTCGAGCTGATGTGCGGCAAATTGCACCTTCTCTGCATCTGTGCATCCGGCAGTGGTCAACTCCCTGGCTGTCTTGCGAAGCCAATCATCTGCAACAATCGGCTCGGTGCTACTGGAGAACACCGGCGGATTCAGCCTAAGAAAATGGGTTAAGTGATCAACATGTGGTGGTGGTGGTGGATTGTTGTTGTTGTTGTTCCCTTGATTCTGATTCTGGACTAGGATCTGCATCAATGCATTTTGCTGCTGGATCAACTGGGTGAGCTCCGGTGGGAAAGAAAATCCGTTGTCACGTCTCGGAGGCATCTGAGGGTTTAGAAAAGAAGAGAATATGGAATAGAATGAGGTATAAGGGGAAAACACTACCCATATGCACATGAGACAAATAGCAATCAAAACACTTCATTCAAACAAGCAAGGGCATACAACGGTCTATCTATCATTACAAAGTGCTCAGACTATAATAGATACATGGAGGGAAATTCTACTACTTTATGGTGGTCTACTAGAAAAACTGCTCCGATGAAGACTCCATGATATCTGCTCCAGCTTCATCAACATAGTCATCATCACTAGCATCTGGGTCTGAGTCGGTGTCATCGATGATGATGTAGTTCTCGGGACAAGTGCAATCTTCGTCTTCTCCAGTTGCTGGAAATCCCATGAACACTCTTAACTTCTTCTTTAGATCATCATTCTTCTCGACTAGCGTTGATATTTCCTCCTCATATCCATCGCGCGTAGACTTGAGTTCTTCCTATAGTTCCGTGATCTTGGTCATGGCTTTCTCCAGATCCATCATGCCTGCACACATCTGGTTCTCCTGGCGTCGAATGTGCTGGTTTAACTCCTGGATAAAAGCTGCAACTGATCTATCTTTCCTGGTGCTGATCATCTCCCATTGCTCATCTCGGCGCCCACAAATCTGGTAGGTAGTATCCTTAAGCTCCTGGTGATAAACTTCTCCAATGCATCCCATGGTGATGTGAGCTGCCATGCTCTTCCCTAAACTCTAGGTTGGTGCATCAAAGGAAAACTCTAGGCTCAGTGACTGGCATGAACGTTCTTCCTGGAACTTGAACTTGAATCATCCAACGCTCCTCTTCAGGTAAGGTGGCGTTGTAGGTTCCGGTGAAGCTTGGTACTCTGATCTTCAAGTACTTGGTTACTTCCTTCAGATGTCGTCCAAAGGGTGTATCTTTGTCCGGTTGCATGAACTTGTTCTTTGCATCCGTAGTCCTAGAAGAATAGAAAAGCTGAGGAGTTAGAATGAGAGGAGAGAGTAGTGATCTATGGCTTTTGCTTAGTGGTCGTGTCCTACAGTCAGCATGTGCCCTGATACCATCTTGTAGCGACCAGACCTCAAACAGTCTGATCTCTGTGCTTCAGTGTCATCCCTGGATCAGTAAGGCTGACATGCACAGTACTTGAAGGATTTATAACAGAGTAGCAATCACACACTTATTACATCGAATGTCTCCAAAGAGAACTTATTAAAATAAATATGGCTTAAGGCCATCTAATAACGATAACAGCGGAAGGCTTGGAAGATAAGTGAGTCCATCAAGTCCAACGGCATCACTGAGTATAGAACCACGATCCTAAAGCATCTTACTCGTCGTCTGAAAATTCTGCAACATTAACATTGCAGCCCGAAAATGGGTCAGCACATGGAATATGCTGGAAAAGTAACACATAGAGAATAAAGAAAAGAGTAAAGCTATACTACATGCATATATGGCTTGGTGGATAGCTCTATGGTTACAGTTTTGCGTAAAGCCAGTTTTTCCCTACTACAAAGGAATAAATTTATTTAACTATCATGGTGGTAGTTAAACATTGAGAATGGTTGACAGCACCCTCAATCCCAATTAAGCATCATCATTAACAAACCCAACAATATTAATTAAAGTAACATGATGAGATTCACATGATAATCCAGGTACTAGATACTCAAGATGTCCATAACCGGGGACACGGCTGATCATGATTAGTTTATACACTCTGCAGAGGTTGCACACTTTTCCCCACATGACTCGATCTCCTCCATTGGGATTCTCGCACTACATGGTGTTTGAGAAATGGATGACCGAGACATAGTCTTTCAGAAGCGCTAGCACCTTACGATGGGTAGACCGTACCAACTTTAAGAGTTCGCACAACTTAATCAACTATGCTAGAGCCCATAATAGCATGTGGCTGCACACGGAAGTTTGTAGCATGAATAATCTTATGATCCCTTTGAGCCTGGGTGGCGGTCCATGAAAAAAAAACAGGCAATCTTGGTCTACCCAGGTGCCTAGACAGGCAATCCTGGAATAACCAGGTACCTCAATCCACCCAGATGTGTATTAATGTTGCCACCTTAAATAAACCATTAATTAACAATCTCACGTCTGTCATGGATATTCACTCAAACCCAATCCATGTCTACGAGCATAGCATGGCATAATAAGAAAACGTAGAAGTAACTCCCAAGGGTTTGATAATAAAACAGGTAATAGGTACTACCTCAAACTACTTCCCAAAACCCACAATTTAATTCAGACCCTAATCATGCAATTGTTTGGAGGATTGAACTAATGCATAAAAACTGGGTAATAAGGAGGTATGATCAAAGTGTTACTTGCCTTGCTGATGATCCGCGTAACCTAGGGATTCGAAGAAGCAAGCGGTGCAATCCGGGTACTATATCGCAAGCAAACAAACAAACAAGCATACAATAAGTACTCATCTAATGCACGGGTAAAACTCAAATAAGAGGTCTAACCAGAAAGTTCAACTTAAGAACTCCGGTTTGCAAAAAGAATCAAATCGAACGAAGAAACAAAACTCAAACGGCGAAAGAAACAAGCTTCGTTTACTAATCTGGACCTAAGTCAAATTTTTACAGAAGCAAAAACTGGTTTGAGTAGGTTATCCGTAAAGAGGGTTTCGAGACGAAACTCTAGGCGCTTGAATCGCCTGATTCCGATAAACGAGCGACAAGTTATACTAAAATGAAAATCGGATCAGAAATCACGATCAGAAAAATCGCGGAATAAATCCGAGAAAAAGAAAAACGACGAACAGATTAACGAACGAACGTTCGTTATCTGGATCTAAATGATGAATGTGTTCGTTAAAACGAACTTACGAGTGAACGCACGCTAATAAATCCAAACCGGAAGAAAAACTGATCTAATGAAAAAAAAGGAATCTAAAAAAAAACCGACGAAAGCCGACTGAAAAAACCGAGCGGTTTTTCTAAAAAAAACGACAGCGGTGAGGTAAACCTCGGGGTGCGGGTCGGCGGTGGCGGCGGCTTCAGCGATGGCGGCAGGGTCCGGCGGTCGACGGCGGCGCAGCGGCGGCGACAGCAGCGAGCAGCGGCGGCGCGCGGTGCGGCAGCGGGCGGCGGCGGCGGCGGCGCGGGCTGGCGGCGGGTCGGCGCTAGGGTTAGGGTTTGGGCGTCGGGGCCAGCGAGTTGGGCTGGGGCGGCGGTTTGGGCTGGGGCGGGGTCCGGGGGGCGCTATATAAAGACCCGGCCAGGCGGAGTCCTGGTCGGTTACGGCCCGAAGTCGGTTCCAGTTTTTTTTTAAATAATTATCGCGTAGAAAAACAAACGAAAGAAATACTAAACGGACTCCAAAAATCCCGAAATAAATTTTCCCCGGCTTCTAAAATCAAGCCGGTTTAGATGAACATTTATTTGGGCCTAAATGCAATTTTGGAAAACACGCATTTTTCCTAAATTCAAATAAAATAGTCAGAAAAATCCAAAATAAAATTTTATTCGATTTTTTTATTAAAGCTTAAATATTTCTTTATTTTGGGAAAGTTATTTTATTCCCTCTCTCATATTTATATATTTGAAATAATTGAAGATAAAATAAATAAAATCAAATGATCCTACTTCCAAAATTTGAGAAAACTCAAATATGAAAATATCGAAATCCCCAACTCTCTCCGTGGGTCCTTGAGTTGCATATGATTTCTAGGATCAAAACCAAATGCAATAAAATTTGATATGCAATTGATGATCTATGTATAACATTCCAAATTGGAAATTTGGGATGTTACAAGCTTTCACACTTAACAGGGTACCATCAAAATCCGTAGACAAGACACCACATGAGATGTGGATCGGGAAGAGTCCCAGTTTGTCTTTTCTAAAGATCTAGGGTTGTGAAGCATTTGTCAAGCGACTTATGTCAGACAAGCTAAACCCTAAATCGGGTAAATACATATTCGTGGGATACTCGAGGGAAACCTTGGGATCTAGCTTCTACAACTGGGAAGACAGCAAAGTGTTTGTTGCTCGGAACGAAGTTTTCCTTGAGAAAGAGTTTCTCAGTTGGGAGGCCAGTGGGAGGACGGTTCGACTCGAATAAATTCGAGGACCACTTGGGGATGGCTCGGCTGGTGATGAGATCATACCGGAGTCAGTCAGGGAACCTCTAGCGGAAGCGGCACCGAAACCACGGAGGTTGGAAAGATTGCGTAGGGTGCGTGATGTATTGTTGCTAGAAAGCAACGAGATGGCCACGTATGCGGAAGCGATGGTTAGCCCAGATTCCGAGGCATGGCTGGAGGCCATGAGATCCGAGTTAAAGTCCATGGATGAGAATCAAGTCTGGGACTTGGTTGATCCGCCGCCTGGCATAACGGCCATTGGTTGCAAATGGGTCTTTAAGAAGAAAACCGATGTGGATGGAAATGTTCAGATCCACAAAGCTCGGCTTGTCGCTAAGGGTTATGGACAAGTTCAAGGAATTGACTACGACGAGACTTACTTGCCGATAGCGATGCTGAAGTCGGTGAGGATCGTACTAGCTATAACTGCATATTTCGATTACGAGATATGGCAGATGGATGTCAAGACGGCTTTCCTTCACAGAAATTTAACCGAGACGTGTCCATTTATGGGTTGAGGCAAGCATCTCGAGGCTGGAATATTCGTTTTGATGAGGTCGTCACTGGTCTCGGTTTTGTCAAAAGCGAAGAGGACTCTTGTTTATACAAGAGAAAGTGGGAGCTCGATAGTGTTTTTGATCTTGTATGTGGACGACATACTACTAATCGGGAACAATGTTTCGATGCTGAACTCGGTGAAGGAGTTATTGAATGGCAAGTTTTCGATGAATGACCTTGGTGAGGAAGTGTATATTTTAGGTATTAAGATCTATAAGATAGATCGAGGAGGATGCTCGGCTTGATCCAGAGCACATACATAGATAAAGTGTTGAAGCGGTTCAACATGAGTGAGGCGAAGAAAGGGTTCTTGCCACTCTCACATGGTATAAGGCTAAGCGAGACTCAGAGTCCTTCGACATCTGATGAGCGAAGCAGGATTCCGTATGCCTTGGCAATCGGTTCCATCATGTATGCCATGATATGTACAAGGCCTGATGTTGGTTTTGCAATAAGCCTAACAAGCAGATACCAGGCCAACCCAGGTGAGAGTCACTGGGCAGCGGTAAAGACTATCTTGAAGTACCTGAAAAGGACTAAAGAAATGTTCCTAGTTTATGGAGGTGAGGAAGAGCTCGTCGCAAGGGATTACGTCGATGCTAGTTTCCAAACTGACAAAGATGATTGTCAATCACAGTCCGGATTTATGTACGTCCTGAACGGAGGCGCAGTGCACTGGATGAGTTCCAAGCAGGATATTGTGGCCTATTCTACCACAGAAGCCGAATACATTGCGGCTTGTGAAGCTGCAAAGGAAGGTGTTTGGATCCAGCATTTTCTGGATGATCTTAGTATTTTCCCAGCCTCGGTGAAACCGTTGGACCTTTATTATGATAATTCTGGTGCCATCGCACAAGCCAAGGAGCCAAGGAACCACCACAAGGTCAGACACATAGATCAGAAATATCACCTGATACAAAAGATCGTAAAGAATGGTGATGTAGAGTTATGCAAGATTCACACGGATGCAAATGTTGCAGATCCATTGACTAAGTCGCTTCCACAACCCAAGCATGAGGGGCACATTAGAGCTATGGGCATTCAATGTCTATTTGATTGACTCTAGTGCAAGTGGGAGACTGTTGGAGATATGCCCTAGAGGCAATCATGTATGATGATATTTCCTATGTGTTTATGAATAAAGATAGTCCTTGGATGTAATCAATGATACTTGTTGGCAAGTACGTGACTTGTCTGTGAGATCTTGTGTTGTATGATACATCCTAAATAGTCCCTAGTCGCAAGTGACATGTGGGCACACGTCGGACTAGACTAGCATATGACACGGTGGATTGCTTGGTCTCACTAGCCATGGAGCATTGGATGCTAACCGGATAATATGGACTTGGAACGATCTGGTCGGATTCGATGTAGTTGAATCTGAGTCGAGATAAGGTCCGAGTGGGACAGGCCCAACTATGAGACGCAGCGATATGTCATCTATGAGTCTCTAGTACAACATACGTTCTATGTCCTAAGACCTGAGCTGACGCATGTACTCGGGATGGTGACAGACTTGCTTTGGGCCGACCAAACACTACTCCACGACTGGGTAGCTACAAAGGTAGGTTTCGGGTTTGTCCAGTCCCATGCTGTGAGACATGGTCGAGCAAGATGGGATTTGCCCCTCCGATCAGGAGAGATATACTCTGGGCCCCTCGTGTGATCCGACCAAGAGAAGCATGGCCATGCAACAAGGATTATGAGATAATCCGGATAGTGGTTGGCATCACTGGAACGAGAAAGAGGTCAGGCTAGCACAAGGATGACAGTCTCGCCTTGAGACCGACAACATATATCGTGAGGCAAAGGGAACAGAAGTGGGACACATTGTACAGGTTCGCCTATCCAGCTTCATAGTCTGCTTGGTGGTCGGCACGCCTTGCTAGAGGCCGCTACCAACCGTGCAGGTCGGAGCTGATCCGAACTGTGACCAAGCCGACTTGAACCTAAGGGGTCGCGCACTTAAGGGAAGGAACCTACGAGGTCGATTCAGAGGACACTGGTCGGATGTGATCCAAACTGGACTCAGAACACGATCGAGTAGACTTTGGGCTTTAGGGTCCGTGCGAGGCCCAAGTGTTGAGCCCGCGATGGACGCCTATATAAAGTGGAGGTGCGGCACACTCATGCGGTTGATCGCTTCAGCGCTGTCACTAGAGTTTGCATGTGTTGCGAATAGACTCCTCCACTTGCCGCCGGTTGTGTGATCGGACCTAGCTCATGGATGATTTCTCCGTTTATGGAACTTCTTTTGATGATTGCTTAAGCAACCTTGATCGAGTTTTGCAGAGATGTGGAGAAACAAATCTTGTCTTGAATTGGGAGAAGTGCCACTTTATGGTTAATGAAGGTATTGTCTTGGGGCATAAGATTTCTGAAAGAGGTATTGAAGTTGATAAAGCTAAAGTAGATGCTATTGAAAAGATGCCATATCCTAAGGTCATGAAAGGTATAAGAAGTTTTCTCGGTCATGCTGGTTTTTATAGGTGGTTTATTAAAGACTTCTCTAAAATTTCTAGGCCTCTGACCAATCTCTTACAAAAATATGTTCCTTTTGTCTTCGGTGATGACTGTGTAGAAGCATTTGAAATACTTAAGAAAGCCTTGATTTCTGCACCTATTGTTCAGCCACCTGACTGGAATTTACCCTTTGGAATTATGTGCGATGCTAGTGATTATGATGTAGGTGTTGTTCTAGGAAAAATAGTTGATAAGAAATTAAATGTTATCCAATATGCTAGTAAAACTCTAGACAATGCCCAGAGAAATTATGCTGCTACTGAAAAAGAATTTTTAGCAGTTGTGTTCGCTTGTGATAAGTTCAGACCTTATATTGTTGATTCCAGAGTAATTGTTCCCTGAAAAATAGTTGATAAGAAATTAAATGTTATCCAATATGCTAGTAAAACTCTAGACAATGCCTAGAGAAATTATGCTGCTACTGAAAAAGAAGTTTTAGCAGTTGTGTTCACTTGTGATAAGTTCAGACCTTATATTGTTGATTCCAGAGTAACTGTTCCCTCCGATCATGCTTCTATTAAATATCTTATGGAAAAGAAAGATGCTAAACCTAGACTTATTAGATGGGTTCTCTTGCTACAAGAATTTGATTTGCATACTATTGATAGAAAGGGAGGTGAGAACCCGATTGCAGACAACTTGTCTAGGTTAGAAAATGTTCTTGATGACCCACTACCTATTGATGATAGCTTTCCTGATGAACAATTAGCTATCATAAAGGCTTCTCGTACTGCTCCAAGGTATGCTGATTATGCTAATTACATTGTTGCTAAATTTGTACCACCTAGTTTCACATACCAGCAAATGAAAAAGTGTTTCTATGATTTAAGACATTACTTTTGGGATGACCCACACCTTTAAAAAGAAGGAGTAGATGGTGTTATTAGACGTTGTGTACCTAAGCATGAACAAGAACAGATCCTACGCAAGTGTCACTCTGAGGCTTACGAAGGACACCACGCTGAAGATAGAACTGCACATAAGGTATTGTAATCCGGTTTTTATTGGCCTACTCTTTTGAAAGATGCCCATAAGTTTGTCTTGTCTTGTGATGAATGTCAAAGAATTGGTAATATTAGTAGATGCCAAGAAATGCCTATGAACTATTCTCTTTTTATTAAACCATTTGATGTTTGGGGCTTTGACTATATGGGACCTTTTCCTTCCTCTAATGGATATACACATATTTTAGTTGATGTTGATTACGTTACTAAGTGGGTAGAAGCTATTCCAACTAGTAGTGCTGATCATAACACCTCTATTAAGATGCTTGATGGAGTCCTGGATTATGGGGTCCTTGGAGAGCCGGCCAATGTGACATGGGCCGGACTAACGGGCCTTGAAGGTACAGAACCAAAGGCCTTCTCCCGTGTCCAGATGGGACTCTCCTTTGCGTGGACGGCAAGCTTGGCATCCGGATGTGTAGTTTCCTTCCTCTGTAAACCGACTTTGTACAACCCTAGTCTCATTCGGCGCCTATATAAACCGAAGGGTTTAGTCCTTAGGGGCGATCACAATCATATAGGCTAGACATCTAGGGTTTAGCCATTACGATCTTGAGGCAGATCAACTCTTGTAACCCCTATACACATCAAAGTCAATCAAGCAGGAAGTAGGGTATTAACTCCATTAAGAGGGCCCGAACCTGGGTAAACATCGTGTCCCCTGCCTCCTGTTACCTTCGATCCTCAGACGCACAGTTGGGACCCCCTACCCGAGATCTGCCGGTTTTTACACAGACATTGGTGCTTTCACCGAGAGTTCCTCTGTGCCATTGACAGAAGGATTGATGGCTCGCCTTGTCATCAAGGAAAACATCACTTCCGGAGAAGCCCTAGCTTTAGGACAAACCCTCCGGCTCGGCAGCTTCATCATGGGCACTCGCCCGGCCGTTAAGCCAGAAGCAGCCCAACTCATCGCCAAAAATTGCCTCCGTGTTGGCCCTGAATACTCCGACAAGATGGATCCGGTAGATGTATTAGCCTTAATCGAACTGCTAGATCGCATCACTGCCCTGGGGGTCGCAACCGACTATGATCTGATTGGGCTTAAACCCAATCAGAGAGAAATCAGATCTCCGCCGATCACCCATCATGTGCCAATTGTGGAGGAACAAGCCAACAATGACTCTTCTCCTACATTGAGAACAAAGTATGTTCGGGTTTCTGAGCTTGGAGAACTGGACTCCCGTCTTCTGGAAGACACTCCTTGTCCTCCGAACATGGATTCGGGCGTTGAGCCTAAAAATGCACCGGATGCTCCGGAGCCCAGGCCCGTAACCTCGAAGATTCTTCAGAATCCAGACTTCTCAGTGGGTCAGGGTTCGGATTTGGACCCGCCCACCCACCACAAGCAATATTCCCCAAGCAACACCGGTCCTCCGGACATATGCGACTTAATGTATGTGCGGCAGCAGCCTCGGGAAACAGTCCACCACTTTTGGGTTATATTCCTACTTGTTAAAAACAAGATCAAGGATCATTGTGACGATGACGCGATCTCGGTATTTTGCAACAATTGCACGTATGAGGGAATACTTAATGCCCTCAACCACCGTCATGTACTGCACTTTGCCGATTTGGCACACATAGTATAGAAGTACCGCGCAATGGAAAGCGCCTGGAAAACCCAGACAGCCCGCTGGGAACCACAGGCCATTAGGTCATCCCCCGGACGGGCAAAGAGGATGCACCCCCGCGGAGCACCCACCATCATCGCATGGATAAGAAAATTAAACCCATTACGGGGCATAGAACTGTCCTCGAGGAATGGCTCGACAAGCCCTGTAAAATTCACATGATGCCAAACAACGAACCAATGCATAACCTTCGAGCATGTTGAATACTCCGGCAGGTAGCCAAGAGCGGCGAGGGTATCCTCACTAACAACACTCCAGAGAACTACTCTTCGGAGGACAATGATCCCAAAGTATTCACAGTCTTCGAGACTTTTTCTTCAAATAATCGGCGCAAAAGGGCGCTCCGCAACCTTGCCGAAATCTGCCACGTGGTAGCAGTAAATCCTTGGAATGACACGGCGATCACTTCCAATGCTGATGACGAACCAAGAGCCCGCTCAGTCCGGGCACCAGCCGCTTTGGTCCTAAACCCAATCGTAGATGGCTTTCAGCTTACTAATGTGCGCATGGCTGGAGGTAGCGGACTGAACCTCATTTATGAGGACACGCTCAATAAAATGCAAATGGACCGGAGTCGCATTGAGCAAAGTAACAAAACCTTTCGTGGTATTATCCCTAGCCGGGAAGCAAGACGCTCGGGAAAAATCAAACTCAACGTGGTATTCGGCACGCCGGAGAACTACAGGTCTGAAGAGTTACTCTTCCATGTGGCACCATTCAACAGAGGGTATCATGCTTTGCTGGGCGAAACACATTCACACGCTTCCAAGCCGTACCCCATTATGGGTAGATGAAGCTCAAAATGCCCGGGCCCAATGGAATTATCACTATCACAAGTGATCCGGACATAGCACTCCGCGCCGAAAACAAAACTGCCTCTCTAGCCCTTGAGGCATTATCCGAGGCCCTCGTTGGCGAGGAATTGACCACTCTACGTTCTACAGTAGATAGGGACAATGTAATCGTTGATAAGAGACCCAAATCTACTTCCTTCAAGCCAGCAGACGAAATAATCAAATTTCAAGTCCACCCGACGGACCCCAAGAAAACAGCTTCCATTGGGGCACAGCTGGATCCGATGGTGGACGCCGCATTACGCGCATTCCTGTGTGAGGACTGGGACATTTTTGCCTGGCACCCTTCAGTTATGCCACCCACGGAGACTGGCTGAGCATAGTCTCAATATACTAAAAGGATACAAACCAGTCAAGCAAACTTTGCGCCGATTCTCCGAACCCAAACGCTAGGCTACGGGGGAGGAGCTAGCCAAGCTACTTGAAGTCGGGTTTATAAGAGAGATCAAACATCCGGACTGGCTAGCAAACCTAGTCATGGTACCTAAGAAGGATAAATCTTGGCGCCTGTGTGACAGCGTTCTGGGAATGGGGGTCCCCAGACTTGCCTACTTGTGGCTCATGGCGTGGCTCCACCAGCGGCCCAGTACGGCCGGTCTTCATCAGCCAAACACTCAAGACCCTCGCGAGGGGCCAAGCCTCGCGAGGCGGACGACACAAGGCCTCCTCAAGAGCGGCCTCACCAGGGAGGCTTGCGAAGGGGTGGGGAGATGAAGGCAAGGGGTACCTCGTGAGGTTCCTGTGACGGAAGCCATGAAGACAAAGGCCAGGCGGGCGCCAGGCAGGCGCCAGCGCGTGCAGTGTCCTCATTTCCCCTTTGGTGCTAAGGGAGCAAGCGCAGGCGCGGAGTACAGAGGCATTAGGAAAAGGTTTCCATATCGGTGCAATAAGACCAAGACCAGCACGACGGCAGGACGGAGGACATCGTGGAGCCCAAGACGGCGTCACCACCAGCGCCTTTGACAGGCGAAGACCGCCTTTAGTCAGGATAGCTTGTACTAGCTGTCCCCTTTGAAATTGGCCGTTGTTGGATCCCTTCCCGCTCAATATTTGGGGAGAGGACCAGGGCCCCTATAAATAGGACTAGCCACCACAATAGAGAGGCAGGCTGGAACGAACTCAGTTCATCCTCGCACCCACCAAGCATAAGAACACCTCTCCTCACGAGGCTGTTCTTCCCTTGTACTGTTCATCATCAGCCCACGAGGCAATCCACCACCACCACACTGGAGTAGGGTATTACACCACCACAGTGGCCCGAACCAGTATAAATATTTTGTCTCTTGTGTTGTGAGTTCATTGAGCTAAGCTTAGAGATCGCGGCGAGGCTGAGGGCGAGATTCGGTAGGGGGAAATCTTCATGCGCACAACACTGTTCGAACCTCAAGGGTTTTGCCGGAACCCTAAATCCAACATTTGGCGCACCAGGTAGGGGTGCGCCGAAGTCTTCCTTGCACTGATCCGCGTCCCATCGCTTAGTCGCATCCATGTCTGACGCCCGCCGAGCGCGCGCTGAGCGCCCGACCGCTCTCGCCGCACGCGTCGCCCAAATGGCTCCTGTCAGCGGACCTCCCCATCGTCTCCGTCACCTGCCGCCAACGCCGCCACCGGCCCGGCAGGGAACGAGCAGCAAGCATCCTCGCTGCACGCCTTGGTGCGGCGGGACGGCCATACCGCCACTTCGTCGCTGACCCCAGCCGGCTCGTCGTCCCACGCTCGTCAAACCCCCACGGACGCGCAGGCCGCGCTGCTTATGGCGCGCGAGCTCCTGCATTACCGCCCCGTCGACAACCTCTACGAGGAATGGCTTGCTCACCTCACCGAGCTCGTTAGCGCCGCAGGTGGCTCTCCCGCGCCATCCCTCTTATTGCATCACCCTCCGCCAGGTACAGGCAACGTGGCTCATGGATCGCCTCCACCACCTCTGCCACAAGACGGCGCCCTGGCGCCAAGGCGCGCAGCCCCTAGGCGTGACCCACCACGTCCGGCGCCCGCGTGAGAAGAAGCTGTCAAGAAATCCCTCGACCTCAAGAAGGCGCCCCCGTGCTCCCTGCACTGGCGCGGCAAGACCACGTACTGCCTATGGCAGCGGTGCACCGGTACCATCAAGAGCAAGCTCTGCGTCAGCAAAGGGCCCTGGTGACCACAGCAGGCTGCCGCGCCTTCACCCCCGAGCTACGTAGCGTCGCCTGGCCAGGCAAGTTCAAGCCAGGCCTGCCTCCTTGCTATGACGGCACCCCCGACCCCATGGAGTTCTTGCAGCTCTACGAGCTGAGCATCGAGGTGGCCAACGGCAACGAGAAAGTCATGGCGAATTGGTTTCCCATGCCACTCAAGGACGGTGCCCGCTCGTGGCTCCTGAACCTGCCTCCCAGCTTGATCCCCTCCTGGGATGAGATGCGCAGCTTCTTCATCGCCAACTTCCATGGCACTCGCGACCGCCCCCCGGCCATGGGTGACCTGCGCCGCATCAAGCAGCAGCCTTGGGAGACCCTGCAGAAATACATCCAGTGCTTCGACAGCGTCCGCCTCAAGATCCCCTAGGTGATGGACGAGGCCATCATCTCAGCGTTCTCTGATGGCGTTCGTGACGTCAAGATGAAGGAGGAGCTCGCCATCCACGAGGAATTGTGCACATCCCTGGAGCTGTTCAACCTGGCGACCAAGTTCGCAAGAGCTGAAGAGGGATGCCTCTCCCTCCTTGAGCTCCCAGCTGCCAACCCGGAAGAAAATAAGACCAAGGCCAAGGATGTGAAGCGCAAGGGAGTGGTCGTGCTCATGGAAGAACCAGACACAAAGCACGACAGGGACCAGCCGGAGTCGTCCAAGGGCAGACGACCATTCTGCGCCTACCACAACCTCCACACCCACAACACCAACGCTTGCCAGGAGCTTAGGGCCATTCGAGAAGGACGCTTCGGTCGACGCCCCGAGCGTAACGACCGGGGCTACGGCCGAGGAGGAGGATGTGGCGGAGGACAATGGGACGACCGTGGCCCTCGCCAGGAGTCGCGTGACCGACCTCGTGAGGATCACTGGCAGAACTAGCCTCGCGAGGGCGCCTGGAGGGACCAGCCTGGCGAGGGCGCTTAGAGGGATCAGCCTCGCGAGGACCTCCCCTAGGGTAACGCAGGCCTTCCTCCGCTGCCGCCGCCGCCAAGAAGGGATGACGAAAATCATCAGGACGAGGGGGCTGGGGGCTTCCAGGATCCACGTGCTATCGCTTGCATCTTGGGCGGGGCTCAGGCCCCAGCCTCTCAGTGTATCTTCAAGCAGTTTGCTCGCGAGGTGAACGCAGCCCTCCCCAGACTCGAGGCCACGTGCCTTCTCAAGTGGTCCAAGTGCGCCATCACCTTCAGCTTGGCAGATCAACTCAAGTGCACGGCTATTGCTGGCGTTCTCCCGATGCTCTGCTCACCAGACATCAGGAATGTGCAAGTCACCACGGCCCTCATCAATGGCGGTGCAGGACTTAACATCCTGTCCATTGAGATGTTCGACAATCTTCAAGTGCCATAGTACTATAGCACACGACAACCAAACACGCCCTTAGTTGCGCTCGATCACAAGAAGGAGGTCGCAAGTTCTCGCTCGCGCAACACTTAGTGGGATTTTTTTTCCACGCCTCTTGATTGATAGCTCCAAATGGGACCATGGATCTAACCCTTGATCCATGCCATGGAAGGGCTCCTACACTGGGATTTCAACCCTGGCCTTGAAGTGGCCGATCAGGTATGTCGTCGGTTTGGAGAAACGGTGCACTTTTCTCCTTCGCGCAAGACCAAGGAATTTTTCTTGGTTGTTTCCTTCTCCTCTGCATCCTTCCCCCTGAATGAGTAATCTATGGGTGTGGCTCTACAATGTTGTATTGGCAGGCATCATCTTGGCTTTATGGTTTCTAAGATCTTTTAGAGGTCCTTTCGGTTTTCTGTGGCCGGTAACAAGGTTGGACATTTTATTCATGGCCTCAAGGACCATATTTGGCCAGATTTCATTTGTCACTTTCATCTGTTCAATGGCTGTTTCAATGGTTACAAGCATTTGGATTCTTGTTGGCATGCTGATGAAAGGATCGATTCTATTGCTAGCCGAAGCCCCGCAGCTGTGCGCATTGCCTCATCTATTTTCACACACCCCTCTGGACAGGATCATGCTCCCTCCAAAGAGTTAAGCAAATTTGGGCTGGTTTCTTTAAATTCCATGGTTTTCGGCGACATAAACAGCCATGAAGCTTCATGTTCGAACATGGCACCTTCTGGTGATCGTCATCCTGGATCCGCGGCGCTTATGGAGCCCTCAGACACGGTCATTCAATGCCCAGGCGATTCTACGGAGCATTTACTCCGGATTGGTAATTTCAATTTCCTACCAATATTACCTACCCCCAATTACCACAAAGCTTCCTCGCGTCCGCATTCAAATATGCACCTCCGCACACCACCTGGCCGCCTTTGCTTTCCTCCGCACATATTGCGGATTTATCGCACGCGGGATATACTTCAAAGGAATTATTGGACCTGGTAAATGGCTGGGGGGTACTTTGTGCAAAATGTTTACAATGGGGGCACGACAAATCCTAGTGTCACACCCGGATTATTTGTCTGCGCTGCTCGGCCCCAGGGCACAAAGGTTTTAATTGCCCGTCCAAACTATGGGCTTCTTTGAAACTGTCTTTATGGGATCAGATTCTGATAATGCAGTCAAATCCTCTCAGTCTGGGCAGCAAATCAATTTTCGTTCTATGGAAAAAACTTACCCCTCGACGATGCCCGGGGCCAACCAACCTCCACCGTCCGATGCTCTGCATGCGGCCGCTATGGACATCTGGTGCAATCTTGCTAGTGACGCTGCTGGGCCCAGCGATGGCATTGGCGACCAAAAACCCCAGCTACCACCTTTGACGCCCCGCATTCTCCCCCATTGCCCGACCCGCTTCCCAATGTTGCAGAGTGCTCTGCTCTAGCGCCACCACCACCACAAACCACCACAGCCGCCGTCGCCACCACCGCCGTGCCCCCAACCATGGCCAACTACCCCGTCAACCCCCTCCCCTTCCTCCCGGCTGGCTGGTCCGTTGAGCCCGAGCCTGCAGATCGCAAGGTGAGGGCGGACATGGCGGTCAATCCCATCCCGCCATTGAACAACAATTTCCTCGCCATCACTGAGGCTAGCAGATTTGTGCCTCTGCATCTCCGGGAGGACCTCCGCAACACCATTGAAGGCCTGCTTCACGAGTCTCGACTGCACACCACCGAGTCATTTGACCATCCTCTTGGAGTTGGTATGTTTGCCTTTGCTAATTCCTTCATCAGAGACACTGCAGTCAACAACACCTTCCAGCTTGAGGAGGAAGATCTTGTGATTTCTTTTGTGCGTCATAATGCTGCTCTCAATATGCGCAACACTACATACGGTCCTGAAGTTTGGTTGCTTTATATTGGTTTCCCTGATGACTATCAGACAGAATTTTATCTTCAGCGTTCGGTGGAGGACTATGGTAGATTAGTTTCTTAGAACAGTCCCAATGTTGATTGTTCTGTAGTACTGCTAAAAGTCAGAGTCATTCATATGCGCCTCATACCTAAGAGTATTGTCATCCGTCAGTTAGGAGGAGATAGAGCTTGTTGGACTGCCGCTATTTATATTCTCTGTGGTGCAGACTGGAATGCACATGACCCTGAGGTCCCAACCGGTGATGAAGAATGCTACCTCTTGAGCACTGCGTTGGATTTCCCCAAAGAGGAGAGGATGATGCAGCAAAGTAGCGTAAGTATTTCCCTCAGTTTTTGAGAACCAAGGTATCAATCCAGTAGGAGACCACACACAAGTCCCTCGTACCTACACAAAACGATAGCTACTCGCAACCAACGTGATTAGGGGTTGTCAATCCCTTCACGGTCACTTACGAGAGTGAGATCTGATAGAGATGATAAATAATATTTTTGGTATTTTTGATAGATAGATGCAAAGTGAAAAGTAAAAGGAAAAGTAAAAACAAAGCAAGTAATAAAACGATAGAGATTGATATGATGAGAATAGACCCGGGGGCCATAGGTTTCACTAGTGGCTTCTCTCAAGATCATAGATATTCTACGGTGGTTGAACAAATTACTGTTGAGCAATTGACAGAATTGAGCATAGTTATGAGTATATCTAGGTAATGATCATGTATATAGGCATCACGTCCGAGAAAAGTAGATCAAAACGATTCTGCATCTACTACTATTACTCCACTCATCGACCGCTATCCAGCATGCATATAGAGTATTAAGTTAAAAACAGAGTAATGCCTTAAGCAAGATGACATGATGTAGAGGGATAAATTCATGCAATATGATAAAACCCCCATCTTGTTATCCTCGATGGCAATAATACAATACGTGCCTTGCTGCCCCTGCTGTCACTGGGAAAGGACACCGCAAGATTGAACCCAAAGCTAAGCATTTCTCCCATTGCAAGAACTACCAATCTAGTTGGCCAAACCAAATAATTCGAAGAGACTTGCAAAGATAACTCAATCATACATAAAAGAATTCAGAGAAGATTCAAATATTTTCCATAGATAAGATGGACATAATCCCACAATTCATCGGTCTCAACAAACACACCGCAAAAAGAAGATTACATAGAATAGATCTCCACGAGAGAGGGGGAGAACATTGTATTGAGATCCAAAAAGAGAGAAGAAGCCATCTAGCTACTAGCTATGGACCCGAAGGTCTGAAGTAAACTACTCACACTTCATCGGAGGGGCTATGGTGTTGATGTAGAAGCCCTCCGTGGTGGATGCCCCCTCCGGCGGAGCTCCAAAACAAGCCCCAAGATGGGATCTCGTGGATACAGAAGGTTGCGGCGGTGGAATTAGGTTTTTGGCTCTTGTTCTGATTGTTTGGGGATACGTAGGTATATATAGGAGGAAGGAGTACGTCGGTGGAGCAACAGGGGGGCCACGAGGCAGGGGGGGTGCACCCTCCACCCTCGTGACTGACTCTTCGGCTTCTTGGAGTAGGGTCCAAGTCTCCTGGATCACGTTCGGTGAGAAAATCACGTTCCCGAAGGTTTCATTCCGTTTGGACTCCGTTCGATATTCCGTTTCTTCGAAACACTGAAAAAGGCAAAAAACAACAATTCTGGGTTGGGCCTCCGGTTAATAGGTTAGTCCCAAAACTAATATAAAAGTGGAAAGTAAAGCCCAATATAGTCCAAAACAGTAGATAAAGTAGCATGGAGCAATCAAAAATTATAGATACGGTGGAGACGTATCAGGCACCCCCAAGCTTAATTCCTGCTCGTCCTCGAGTAGGTAAATGATAAAAAAAGAATTTTTGATGCGGAGTGATACTTTGGCATAATTTCAATGTAAATCTTCTTAATTGTGATATGAATATTCAGATCCGAAAGATTCAAGACAAAAGTTCATATTGAAATAAAAATAATAATACTTCAAGCATACTAATCAAAGCAATCATGTCTTCTCAAAATAACATGACAAAATCATATAGTTAGGCTATGCTTCATTTTTGTCACACAAAGATGTTCCGAACTTCTATACCCCTGATGACAACCCAAGCAATTGTTTCATACTCAAATAATCTCAAACTTTTTCAACCTTCACGCAATACATGAGCGCGAGCCATGGATATAGCACTATGGGTGGAATAGAATATGATGATGGGGATTATGTGCAGAAGACAAAAAAGGAGAAAGTCTCACATTGACGAGGATAATCAACGGGCTATGGAGATGCCCATTAATTGATGTCAACATGAGGAGTAGGGATTGCCATGCGACGGATGCACTAGAGCTATGAATGCTCAATAAAAGAAAACTAGTGGGTGTGCATCCAACTCGCTTGCTCATGAAGACCTAGGGCATTTGAGGAAGCCCATCGTAGGAATATACAAGCCAAGTTCTATAATGAAAAATTCCCACTAGTATGAAAAGACAACTTATGAGACTCACTACATGAAGAACAAGGTGCTACTTTGAAGCACAATATATGAGACTCACTACATGAAGAACAAGGTGCTACTTTCAAGCACAATATATGATACTCACTACATGAAGGACAAGGTGCTACTTTGAAGCACAAGTGTGGAAAAAGAGATAGTAGCATTGCCCTTTTTTCCTTTCTCTTTTTTCCTTTTTTTGGGTCTTCCTTTTTTTGGCCTTTCTTTTTTTTCTTTTTTTTTCTTTTTTTTGGGCAATGCTCTAACAATGATGATCATCACACTTCTATTGATTACAACATAAGGATTACAACTCGAAACTTAGAACAAGATATGACTCTATGTGAATGCCTCCGGCGGTGTACCGGGATGGTGCAATGAATCAAGAGTGACACATATGAAAAATAATGCATGGTGGCTTTGCCACAAATACGATGTCAACTACATGATCATGCAATGGCAATATGACAAAAGTAATGTATGTCATGATGAAGATGATGGAAGTTGCATGGCAATATATCTCGGAATGGCTATGGAAATGCCATAATAGGTAGGTATGGTGGCTGTTTTGAGGAAGATATAAGGAGGTTTACGTGTGATAGAGCGTATCGTATCACGGGGTTTGGATGCACCAGCGAAGTTTGCACCAACTCTTAAGGTGAGAAAGGGCAATGCACGGTATCGAAGAGTCTAGCAAAGGCGGAAAGGTGAGAGTGTGTATAATCCATGGACTCAACATTAGTCAAAAGAACTCATATACTTATTGCAAAAATTTAGAAGCCATCAAAAATCAAGTACTACGCGCATGCTCCTAGGGGGATAGATTGGTAGGAAAAGACCATCGCTCGTCCCCGACCGCCACTCATAAGGATGCACAAGCTAGGTACACTTCATGTTTCAAATTTGTTACACAACTTTAACCATATGTGCATGCTATGGGACTTGCAAACTTCAACACAAGAATTTCTCAAATTCACAATTACCCAACTAGCACGACTTTGATATTATCACCTCCATATCTCAAAACAATTATCAAGCATCAAACTTATCTTAGTATTCACTAGCACATATGCCCGTGCGTTGCAACAACAAAGATATTTTTTTACGAGAAGCATCAGAGAGATAATTGATGTGTCCATCAAAATGGTCTCCTCAGTGGTGGGGCTACAGAGTGAGGAGCTGCGATGTTCTCATGGGTCATATTTGGCCCACGAGATCTTAATAGTGATGGGGTTGGTAGAAGTGGTGGCCACCACCCAACTTGTGCCTTTCTTTTTCTTTGGGTCCACCACCATGTCTTGGTTGTGGTTGCCTCCTCATTTTGTGGCAGCACGGCTACCTTCAGGGCATTGTTGCTTCGGCCACTCTCTCCTATGATGACGTAACAGATATAGTACGAATTGCAGTGAATCCCGTTTCATTAGTATAATCAACACATAACCTGGTAGTCCCTACTTTATCAGGGTTTATTCTCTGTAATTATTTCAGCGATCACTTGCCCACATATTTTTAGTCAGAGCCAAACCAACATATCCTCTTTTATTGTCATGTGCCCACAATTTCTTTTAATTATATTCAACCAACATATTCTCTTTTATTGTCAAATAGCACGTCGGATGCACAACAGTTCAAGTCTGGCTAGGCAAGTAGTAGGCACCAAAATGACATGTGTTTGTAAGGCGCTAACAAAAATCCAAAACAACCACTGAGTTGAAGGATCAAACTCACGATCTCAAAAACTCGACCACGCGCTGCTAGCCACTCGAACAAACAGCTCATGCTAACAAATGGCCAGCGCGAATGTTTAATGATATACTGTAGCGTACCATTCAAAACAATTTTTCTCATCTAATTGAACTTATCAAAAAATAAATAAATAATTACGATATCTCGAATATTCTTCGAAACATGAAATTTTATTTAAATTCACAAAAAAATTAAAAACATGAACCTTTTATAAGAAAACGAACTTTTTTTGAATATGTGAACAATTTTTGAAAATTAAATATGTTTTGAACATTGAAACAATTTTCAAAAACATGTTTTCTAACACAAGCATTACTTTGAATTTGTGAACGTTTCAATAAAAATGAAATTTTTTTGAATTTGTATCATTTTCGAAATGCAATTTATTTTGAAAATATCGAAAAAATTTAAAAACATAAAAAACAATTAAAATGCGAAAACTTTCTATAGGTTTCAATAAATTCCGGAACGGGAAGAAAAATATGAAGTTTGGAAAAAAATCAAAATGGTAAAAATGTAATAAACTCTGGAGATTTTACGAAAATTTAATCAAAAACTAAAATTCTGAAAAATCGAATTTATGTAAAAAAAAGAAACTTGGAATAGAAAAAAAAGGAAAGAGAAAAGAAAACAGGAAAGAAAAGAAAAGGAAAAAGAAGCAGAATGGAGAAAAAAAATAAAAAGGGTCGTCCCAATACTGGGCGCCATATGTGAAACTTTGTCTATTTTCCGCCCAGGGCAGTAAATAAAGGTTCTCAAGTGCATGGACAGGAAATAAATGGGCTGGGCCTCAGCGCGCGCGGCCACGTACGAAATTTTGGATAAAGCTAGTTATTTTATGGCAGATGGACACAGAAAAATGTAGTACCAGCTTGGATAGAACAAGAAAATTCGGTGGTGAACGGATGAAAAAAATCGGAGAAACGCACCTTGCTTTATTAGTAGGTATAGAATTCACTCAAAAGAAAGTTTCATATATCTTGAACACTAAGTATATTAACATTAAGCAAATTACCATGCTATTAATGACTCTCAAAATAATCTAAGTGAAGCATGAGAGATCAATAGTGTCTTTAAAAAAAATCCACCACCGTGCTCTAAAAGATATAAGTGAAGGACTAGAGCAAAAATTATCACGCTCAAAAGATATAAGTGAAGTACTATGAGCAAAACTATCAAGCTCAAAAGATATAAGTGAAGCACATAGAGTATTCTAACAAATTCCAATTCATGTATGGCTCTCTCAAAAGGTGTGTACAACAAGGATGATTGTGGTAAACTAACAAGCAAAGACGCAAATAATACAAGACGCTCCAAGCAAAACACATATCATGTGGTGAATAAAAATATAGCTCCAAGTAAATTACCAATGGAAGTGGACGAAACAGGGGATGCCTTCCGGGGCATCCCCAAGCATTTACCTTTTGGTGTCCTTGGGTTATCTTGGGGGTGCCATGGGCATCCCCAAGCTTAGGCTCTTGCCACTCCTTGTTCCATAATCCATCAAAAGAATTCACCCAAAACTTGAAAACTTCACAACACAAAACTCAATAGAAATCTCGTGAGCTCCGTTAGAGAAAGAAAACAAAAGACTACTTCAAAGTACTGTAATGAACTCATTATTTATTTATATTGGTTTTAAACCTACTGTATTCCAACTTCTCTATGGATTATAAACTATTTTACTAGCCATAGATTCATCAAAATAAGCAAACAACACACGTAAAACAGAATCTGTCAAAAACAGAACAGTCTGTAGCAATCTGTAACTAACGCAAACTTCTGGTACTCTAAAAATTCTACCAAAATAGGAAGTTCTGGAAAATGTGTTTATTGAACATAAGCAAAAAGAATAAACGCAAAATCACGTTTATGTGATTTAACAAAATTATATTCGTGCGTGCAAAGTTTCTGTTTTTCAGCAGAATCAAATCAACTATCATCGTAGGTTATCCTATAGGTTCTTCTTGGCACAAACACTAATTAAAAGATAAATCACATCCAAACAGAGGCTAGATGGATTATTTATTCGTAAACAGAAGCTGAAACAAAAAAACAAAAAAAAATTGGATTGCCTACCAAAGATGGCAATACCTAGATCTATCCTTGCTTTTTATGCCTAGCTAGCTTGAGCACTGCGTTGGATTTCCCCGAAGAGGAGAGGATGATGCAGCAAAGTAGCGTAAGTATTTCCCTTAGTTTTTGAGAACCAAGGTATCAATCCAGTAGGAGACCACGCACAAGTCTCTCGTACCTACACAAAACGATAGCTACTCGCAACCAACGCAATTAGGGGTTGTCAATCCCTTCACGGTCACTTACGAGAGTGAGATCTGATAGAGATGATAAATAATATTTTTGGTATTTTTGATAGATAGATGCAAAGTGAAAAGTAAAAGGCAAAGTAAAAGAAAAGCAAGTAATAAAGCGATAGAGATTGATATGATGAGAATAGACCCGAGGGCCATAGGTTTCACTAGTGGCTTCTCTCAAGAGCATAGATATTCTACGGTGGGTGAACAAATTACTGTTGAGAAATTGACAGAATTGAGCATAGTTATGAGTATATCTAGGTAATGATCATGTATATAGGCATCACGTCCGAGACAAGTAGATCAAAACGATTCTGCATCTACTACTATTACTCCACTCATCGACCGCTATCCAGCACGCATCTAGAGTATTAAGTTAAAAACAGAGTAACGCCTTAAGCAAGATGACATGATGTAGAGGGATAAATTCATGCAATATGATAAAAACCCCATCTTGTTATCCTCAATGGAAATAATACAATACGTGCCTTGCTGCCCCTGCTGTCACTGGGAAAGGACACCGCAAGATTGAACCCAAAGCTAAGCACTTCTCCCATTGCAAGAACTACCAATCTAGTTGGCCAAACCAAAAAGGATAATTCGAAGAGACTTGCAAAGATAACTCAATCATACATAAAAGAATTCAGAGAAGATTCAAATATTTTCCATAGATAAGCTGGATCATAAACCCACAATTCATCGGTCTCAACAAACACACCGCAAAAAGAAGATTACATCGAATAGATCTCCACGAGGGAGGGGGAGAACATTGTATTGAGATCCAAAAAGAGAGAAGAAGCCATCTAGATACTAGCTATGGACCCGAAGGTCTGAAGTAAACTACTCACACTTCATCGGAGGGGCTATGGTGTTGATGTAGAAGCCCTCCATGGTGGATGCTCCCTCCGACGGAGCTCCGAAACAGGCCCCAAGATGGGATCTCGTGGATACAGAAGGTTGCAACGGTGGAATTAGGTTTTTGGCTCCTGTTCTGATCGTTTGGGGATACGTAGGTTTATATAGGAGGAAGGAGTACGTCGGTGGAGCAACAGGGGAGCCACGAGGTAGGGGCGCGCCCAGGGGGCGCGCCCTCCACCCTCGTGACCGACTCTTCTGCTTCTTGGAGTAGGGTACAAGTCTCCTAGATCACGTTCGGTGAGAAAATCACGTTCCCGAAGGTTTCATTCCGTTTGGACTCCGTTTGATATTCCATTTCTTCGAAACACTGAAAAAGGCAAAAAACAGCAATTCTGGGTTGGGCCTCCGGTTAATAGGTTAGTCCCAAAAATAATATAAAAGTGGAAAATAAAGCCCAATATAGTCCAAAACAGTAGATAAAGTAGCATGGAGCAATAAAAAATTATAGATACGTTGGAGACGTATCAAAGAACCTCCTTGAGGGAGTCCTGGATTAGGGGGTGTCCGGATAGCCGAACTATCACCTTTGGCCGGACTCCTGGACTATGAAGATACAAGATTGAAGACTTCGTCCCGTGTCCGGATGAGACTTTCCTTGGCGTGGAAGGCAAGCTTGGCGATACGGATATGTAGATCTCCTACCATTGTAACCGACTCTGTAACCCTAGCCCTCTCCGGTGTCTATATTAACCAGAGTGTTTTAGTCCATAGGACGAACAACAATCATACCATAGGCTAGCTTCTAGGGTTTAGCCTCTTTGATCTCGTGGTAGATCTACTCTTGTACTACCCATATCATCAATATTAATCAAGTAGGAGTAGGGTTTTACCTCCACCGAGAGGGCCCGAACCTGGGTAAAAACATCGTGTCCCTTGTCTCTTGTTACCATCTGCCTAGACACACAGTTCGGGACCCCCTACCCGAGATCCGCCGGTTTTGACACCGACATTGGTGCTTTCATTGAGAGTTCCTCTATGTCATCACCTTTAGGCCCGATGGCTCCTTCAATCATCAACAACGACGCGGTCCAGGGTGAGACTTTTCTCCCCGGACAGATCTTCATATTCGGCGGCTTTGCACTGCGGGCCAATTCACTTGGCCATCTGGAGCAGATCAAAAGCTACGCCCCTGGCCATTAGGTCAGATTTGGGAGTTTGAACTACACGGCTGACATCCGCGAAGACTTGATCTTCGACGGATTCGAGCCACAGCCAAGCACGCCGCACTGTCTCGATGGGTATGATCTAGCTCTGCCGCCGGATAGTACCCTGGAGGCCGCACCAGCGTGTGCTCCGACCACTAGCTCGGAGCCGACTTCGCCGGTCGAGGACGAGTGGCTGGACACCGCCTCGGGGGCTATGATCTCTACGGCGATTGAGCCGAACACCATCCCTGTCCTTCATAAAGCCCATGACTCCGAGGTGCTGGACTCCTCTCCGGACTCCGAACCTCCCGCGCCCCTGCCTATCAAATCCGATTGGGCGCCGGTTATGGAGTTCACTGCCGCGGACATCTTTCAGCACTCGCCCTTTGGCGACATCCTGAATTCACTAAAGTCTCTCTTTTTATCAGGAGAGCCCTGGCCGCACTATGGTCAGGAAGGTTGGGATGTGGACGAGGAAGAAATTCAATGCCCACCCACCACCCACTTTCTAGCCATTGTCGATGATTTAACCGACATGCTTGACTTCGACTCCGAAGACATCGACGGTATGGACGACGATGCAGTAGACAACCAAGAACCAGCGCCTACAGGGCACTGGAAGGCCACCTCATCATACACCATATACATGGTGGACATCCCAAAAGATGGGAATGGCAATGAAATAGCGGAGGATGACCCCTCCAAGGAACAGCCCAAGCGCCAGCGTCAGCGGCTCCGCTCTAAATCCCGCCACAGCAAAAATGGTGATTCTGGAACGGGAGACAATAACACCCCAAATAGTGCCGAAGACAACCCCCTCCACCAGGATTCAGCACAGGAGGAGGGAGAAGCCAGCCCTCATGATAGAGAGGCAGTCAGAGAGGTAGAGGACGATAATTATATGCCTCCCTCCGAAGATGAAGCAAGCCTTGACGACGACGAATTTGTCGTGCCCGAGGATCCCATCGAACAAGAGCGTTTCAAGCGCAGGCTTATGGCCACGGCAAGCAGCCTCAAGAAAAAGCAGCAGCTTAGAGCTGACCAAGACTTGCTAGCTGACAGATGGACTGAAGTCCTTGCAGCCGAAGAGTACAAACTCGATCGCCCCTCCAAGAGCTACCCAAAACGTAGGCTGCTACCCCAATTAGAGGAGGAAGCACCCAAACCTACATCACCAGCGCATGACGCGGCCGACCGGCCACCTCGTGGCCGCGATAGAGAGGCCTCTAGGCCCTCCGCTAAAGCCGCACCCCGGCATCACTCGAAAAGTACAAAGCCACGGGGGAATGCACCAGACTTGCGAGACATATTGGAGGACAAGGCAAGACAAATAAGATCGATCTACAGATCACGTGGGCGCCCCACGATACGTGATGACAACCGTAACGCCGGATACAGCAATTCCGGCCGGGCCGAACACAATAGACAAAGCTCATTTGAGAAGCGTCGTGATATAGCCCAATACAGAGGCGCCACACACCCTCTATGCTTCACAGATGAAGTAATGGATCATCAAATCCCCGAGGGTTTCAAACCCGTAAACATTGAATCATACGACAGCACAACAGATCCTGCGGTTTGGATCGAGGACTATCTCCTTCACATCCACATGGCCCGCGGGGATGATCTACACGCCATCAAATACCTCCCACTCAAGCTTAAAGGACCAGCTCGGCATTGGCTCAACAGCTTGCCAGCAGAATCAATTGGTTGTTGGGAAGACCAGGAAGCCGCATTCCTTGATAACTTCCAGGGCACATATGTGCGACCACCAGACGCTGATGGCCTAAGCCACATAATTCAGCAGCCAGATGAATCGGCCAGACAATTCTGGACACGGTTCTTAACCAAGAAAAATCAAATCATCGACTGTCCGGATGCAGAGGCCCTTGCAGCCTTCAAACATATCATCCGCGACGAGTGGCTTGACCGGCACCTAGGACAGGAAAAGCCGAAATCCATGGCAGCCCTCACATCACTCATGACCCGCTTCTGCGCGGGAGAGGACAGCTGGCTAGCTCACAGTAACAACCTGACCAAAAACCCTGGTAGTTCGGATACCAAGGACAGCAACGAAAGGTCGCGTCGCAATAAGCACAAGTGCCGCACTAACGGCGATAATACTGAAGATACGGCAGTCAATGCCGGATTCAGAGGCTCTAAACCCGGTCAGCGGAAAAAGCCATTCAAAAGAAATACTCAGGGCCCGTCCAATTTGGACCAAATACTCGATCGCTCGTGCCAGATACATGGCACCCCCAAAAAGCAGCCAACCACACCTACAGGGATTGTTGGGTGTTCAAGCAGGCAGGCAAGATAAATGCCGAAAACGACGACAAGGGGCTGCATAGCAATGACGAGGAGGAGCCCCGACCGCCGTACAATAGAGGACAGAAGGGCTTTCCCCCACAAGTGCAGACGGTGAACATGATATACGCAACCCACATACCCAAAAGGGAGCAGAAGCGTGCACTGAGGGACGTATACCCGATGGAGCCAGTCGCCCCAAAGTTCAACCCATGGTCCTCCTGCCTGATCACTTTTGATCGAAGGGACCACCCCACTAGCATCCGCCACGGCGAATTCGCTGCATTGGTTCTTGACCCAATCATTGATGGATTTCACCTCACTAGAGTCCTGATGGACGGCGGCAACAGCTTGAACCTGCTTTACCAGGATACGGTGTGCAAAATGGGCATAGACCCCTCAAGGATCAAACCTACAAAAACGACCTTTAAAGGCGTCATACCAGGTGTAGAGGCCAACTGTACAGGCTTAGTTACACTTGAAGTGGTCTTCGGATCCCCGGATAACTTCCGAAGCGAGGAATTAATCTTCGACATAGTCCCGTTCCGCAGCAGCTATCACGCACTGCTCGGACGAACCGCATTTGCAAAGTTCAATGCGGTGCCGCACTACACATACCTCAAGCTCAAAATGCCAGGCCCCCAAGGAGTAATCATGGTCAATGGAAACACTGAACGCTCTCTCCGAATGGAGGAGCATATGGCGGCCCTCGTGGCGGAAGTACAAAGCAGCCTCTTAAGGCAATTCAAGAGTCCAACTACTAAACGTTCGGACACCGTTAAGCGCGCCCGGAGTAACCTACAACAAGACCGCGTGGCAGGTTTCGAGCACACGTAGCAATGCGGCCCCAACCCCAGCCCTCGCGAAATCGCGAGACCAGTACCATGCGTACATAACTATGCTCTGGAGATACCATGGGCATAGGGGTAGGGGCACGACTACGGCATGCCTGGAGAGCGGCTCAACCGCACCAGGGGCTCCCAATTGTGTCATTCTTTTTTTTCTTATTCTTAGGACTCCGTTTTCCAGAAGCCCTGTCCGGCAGTAGAATTGCCGAACTCACGATGCAATAGCCAGGGAAGCAGAAAAGCTACGTCGAGTGTCCAGGTGGTCTCTATTACGAGCAGTATACCTGTTTTACATACCATCCCGCAGCCTACCCCTGGAGGGGGACATGTTAAATAGTCCCATCCCTTGCTTATTGCACTATTTGTATCATTCTGCTTTCATTGCATTATTTTTTGAATAAACAATGCATCGCTTTTTGCCTATTATTGCATTCCTTTTTCTATCTATATATGTTCACTTATGACATGTTGCATCCGTACACTTTGGTACGGCCAAATACACCAGGGGCTTCAGTACCCCAAAATATGGTGTGATAAGTCTGAACACTTTAACAAGTGCGGCACCCTGAACTTATAGCATTATATGCATCGGCTCCGAATCATGTCTTGGGTCAATAGTTGGGTTTGCCCAGCTCCCATGTTTTGGTACCTTACGTTCCGTTATATCGGCTAAGGTAGCGCGGGGAGAACCACTGCGATTATGCCCCGGTTGAGCTTGGTTGAGCACCTCAGTGGAGAAAGCTAAAACTGACCGTCATGATAGGGCGAGAGCCGGTCGCTGTTCGAGAGGTTTTTCGAGTCCCTAAAGACTCATGCCGCTTAGTGCGAGGAGTCGGCTTAGTCCGGCCCAGGCGTGGATAGCGCCCCGAATTCAGTCTTCTGAACACTAGGGGCTTCGCTGAAATTTAAAATTATAGAATTCTATGGCTAAGTGGGAGTATTCAAGCATTATAGTCCGGTTGCCTTGTTCGTTGTGTTGAGCGCCTCCCTCGAAGGACTCAAGAATGGGAACAAGAGCACTCAAGTTTATCCCGAACACCCCAGCACTCGTGGCATGGGGGCTGAAGCCAATGACTTGCCATCTCTCAAATTTGATAAACGGCCGCACAGAAGGTAATATTTTAAATTAACAAGCGTTGCTTAGCGCATATGAACAAAGTTTTCAGCGTACAGGATAACAAATGCGAGTCTACTAAAAAATTACATCTTTGGAGCACTCACCCGCTATAAGGAGGGCACCCTTTAGGACACCCTTATAGTACATCTCGGGCGTGCGATACTCCTTGCCCGGCGGTGGCGCGTCCGTCACAAGCTTCTCGGCGTCCATCTTGCGCCAGTGCACCTTAGCGCGGGCAAGGGCCCAACGGGCACCTTCAATGCAGACGGAACGCTTGATGACTTCAATCCATGGACAGGCATCCACCAGCCACCGCACCAGACCAAAGTAGCTCCCAGGCATGGCTTCTTTAGGCCATAGCCGAACTATGAGACCCTTCATGGCCTGTTCGGCCACCTTGTGGAGCTCAACCAGCTACTTCAGCTGGTCGCTCAGGGGCACCGGATGTCTGGCCTCAGCATATTGAGACCAGAACACCTTTTCCGTCGAGCTCCCCTCCTCGGCTCGATAGAACACGGCAGCATCGGACACGCTACAGGGCAGATCTGCGAACGCTCCTTGAGAACTCCGAATTCGGGTAAGTAATAGATAATTCACTTTTACATGCTTGCTTTGCATGAAGAATGCCTTACCCGCCGCTATCTTTTTTATCGCCTCAATCTCCTGGAGGGCCTTCTGGGCCTCGGCCTTAGCGGCTTTGGCACTCTCAAGAGACAAGACGAGCTCGGACTCTCGAGTCTTCGAGTCACACTCCAAACTCTCGTGTTTTTGCACGAGGGCCTGGAGCTCTTGCCGCACCTCCGCCACCCATGCCTCCTGCTTCTCTCGCTCGGTGCTCGCCGCGGCCGCACTTTTTTCGGCCTTGGACAACGCCTCCTTCAGGTTCGCCACCTCGTTCGTGGCCCCTGCAATACTCACGTTATTCCTGTCATTTTTTGCAACCAAATCCTTTCTATAAGGTATTACTTTAATAAGGTATTATTTACCTTCCTTGTCCTCGAGCTGCTTCTTGGCACGACCGAGCTCGTTCTCGGACCGCTCGAGCCTCTGCTTCAATGCATTGGCCTATGCAGTCAGTGCGGCAGAGGTCAGCAGCGCAACCTGCATTCCCATATTGACATGCTTATGTTAGACTCCTGCGTATATCTTTTTAGATCCTCAGTTCGGCTTTTCTTTCCGAACACCAAACTGAGCATCAGGGGCTACTGTCTATGCGGTACTATTTTTACATATCTTAATTACATACCTCAAAGCCTGTTAGAAGGCTGGTACAGGCTTGAGTCAGCCCGCTCTTGGCAGACTGAACTTTCTGGATCACCGCATCATAATAGTGCGGTGCTCCTCGTCGATGGAGGCGCCATTGAGCGCCTCCAGAAAATTATCTGGTGCCTCCGGCTGGACGAAGGTCACCGGTGTCGCAGTCTCGCCCTTCTTACAAAGGGGCCGCCCGCCGGACTCCGGAACCACTACAGGTTCTGGTGCGGAGTCCAGCCCAGGACCGAACTCAGAACCCTTTGGGGGTTGATCCCCCTCGTGCCCAAAGTCCGGGAGGATGCCTTGTGGCACCTTCGGGACCTCCTCCTCCTCCTGGTCGGGCCCCTTTTGGGACCCCACCTCGGCGTCATCAGCAGCACGAGGAAAGGAGGCAGCCGGAAGTGAAGTACTATTCACGTCCGACGAAGCCAGGGAGCCGCTCGTTAAAATATCGAGCCCGTCCTTGGGCGGGCTGCTGGGTTGTACTCGGCGTTAGGAGATTCTATGCGACAAATGAAACACCATGAGTTATTCTGGTATCCGGACACTTACGATCTCGCTAGGGGCTTAGCCCTCGGTAACCATTCCTCTTCGCCGTCGTCAGCGTTGGTGGAACAGTCCGGAGGAAGGGTCCTTCCCTTCTTGGACCCTCCGGCCTCCCCAGTTGGGGAGGCCTTCCTTTTCTTCTCTCCCCCCGCTGGGGGAGAAGCCTCTTTTTTCTCCTCCTCGTCTTCGCGGGAGGAGTCCGCCTCGGAGTCATCGGACGATGAGTCCGATAACACCTGATGCTGGGAACTCTTTCGGGTTCCCGTGGCCTTCTTCTTGGCCTTCTTCTCCGGCACCACGTAAGGCGCCAGAGCCAGCAGCCCCATTAATTGGGCGTCCGCTGGGTCTTCTGGCAAGGGAGCCGGACAATTAACCTGCCCGGACGTCTTCTGCCAGGCCTGTCAAAGGTAAAGGGAGTTTAGATCCCGCATATAGTCAAACTATGGAAAATAAGCGTCCTGTGAAGGGTAAAATAGCTTACCTCGCCGGCTTGACGCTGCGAGCTGAATCTGCGATCTTCGGTAGCGGATGCGGGAGCCTCGGCGCCCTTGAACAGCACCTTCCAGGCATCTTCGTACGTAGTGTCGAAGAGCCTGCTCAAGGTTTGGTGCTGTGCCGGATCAAACTCCCACAAGTTGAAGGCCTGTTTTTGGCATGGGAGGATCCGGCGGATGAGCATGACCTGGACTACGTTGACTAGCTTGAGCTTCTTGTTCACCAAGGTTTGGATTCAGGATTGGAGTCCGGTCAGCTCCTCCAAATCACCCCACGATAGGCCCTTCTCTTTCCAAGAGGTGAGCCGTGTAGGGAAGCCAGATCGGAATTCGGGGGCTGCTACCCATTTAGGGTCCTACGGCTCAGTGATGTAGAACCACCCCGATTGCCACCCCTTTATGGTCTCCACAAAGGAGCCCTCGAGCCATAGGACGTTGGGCATCTTGCCCACCATGGCACCTCCGCACTCCGCTTGGCGGCCGCCCACTACCTTTGGCTTGACATTGAAGGTCTTCAGCCATAAGACGAAGTGGGGCTGGATGCAGAGGAAGGCCTCGCACAAGACGATGAACGTCGAGATGTTGAGGATGAAATTCGGGGTCAGATCGTGGAAATCCAGGCCATAGTAGAACATGAGCTCCCGGACAAATGGGTGAAGTGGAAAATCTAGTCCGCGGAGGAAGTGGGTGAGGAACACCACCCTCTCATGGGGCCCGGGGGTGGGGATGAGCTACCCCTTGTCGGGGAGTCGATGTGCGATGTCGCTGGACAAGTATCCGACCTTTCGCAGCCTCTTGATGTGCCCCTCCGTGACAGAGGAGGCCATCCACTTTCCTCCCGCTGTCAGGACCCCGACTCAATGCCACATCGATCTAGCATGTAACACCTCATATCACATTGCGGCCTCACGCACGGTATCTCCACGGGTGTCGCCTTACCTTTGCCCGGGACCGTTTGCGCCTTTTGGCACACGTATATGACAGTGTCGCTAGCATCCATATGATAAGGAGCCCGGGCTGACATGGCTAGTCGTAAACCCAAAGTGGCACAAACTTACAGGGATAGGCATCCATGACCCAGCATCGAACGTGTCGGTCATCAGCGAGTGAATCCAGGCTGTAGCACTGGGCTAACAGGACTCCGGTGAACCGAGCTGTAGTGGGCTAACAGGACTTCGGTATTCATCGCGTGACATTTCCCCGAAGGGACAGGCACAGGAACGAAGAAGGACACATGCCGGCCAGCCTAAGTGTTCCGGAGTAGTAGCACGCTACCATGGCTCAGTGGAAGCACTAGGAGACATTTCCCGGTAAGAGAGGCTACTAAGGATAAACAACTAGATAGTCAGATCCCACACATAGAAATACACATTACATGTACGCATAACATGCAAGTATGTGCTGTACAACATGGCATCACAGCATAACTCAACAACTCATATAGATAAGGCTCAAAGAGCCATCATAGCATTTATTACAAACAGGGGTCACATGACCCAACATTCAGAGCAATCAAGCAACAAGCGGAAGCATTACATGTCTGAGTACAGACATCTACAAATGAAAAAGGCTGAAAAGCCTGACTATCTACAACGTCCGATCAAGATCATAGCTGAGGTACAAGCTACTTGTCGAAGTCCACGAGAACACTAGTAAGACCGAAGTCTCCGCTGCAAAAACATAAATAAAGCAACATGAGTACAAAGGTACTCAGCAAGATTTACATCAGATCCTATCATACATGCATTTGTATCAATAAGGTAATGTGGGGTTTAGTTGCAGCAAGCCAGCTTTGACTCTGCGGCTATCCTGTTCTACGACTACCAGAACTTCTTTGAGGTGATATGGCGCACACGAGTCCACTAATCACCACACAATACACTACTATGGATTCATCGCCGTCTCCCTACGAGAAGGCCATCCATAGCACTCACACGTGTCTTGAGCATTTTATAGTATCCACATCAAGTTGTCTATGTACCATGTAAGCATCCAAGAAGTCCATAACCACGGACCCGACTATTCGAATATCTCATGTTAACCCTGCAGGGGTGTGCTTCTTCACACACGCTCTCGCCACTTACCGCCATGTACACGTCATGTATCTCGGCAACCTTCAAGCGGAAGCCTGGTGAGGATGTCGGCCACGACCTGACTAACCACACAAGACTCTAGCCCAGGTTTATCGCCTATTCGGGTTCCATCCGCAAGGAGATCCGGCCGGGGTGTCGCTCACGGCCCCAAATGATGTGTGCAGGGTTCCCGAGCCCACCATCCGGGTGCTACTCGGTACACCAGGCCACGTGTGCCTAGTCTGTCCCAAGCCCACCCTGCCGGGTGCCACTTGGTAGAAAAATAGCACTACCTACAAACACCAGAAACTAGTTGCAACTCCTGGACAGAGATCAAGTTGGTTAATAAGTCGAGAGGGGCCGAGTTACCGGAACCCAATGTGTGGTAGTATCGAGTCATTGGACAACATACATAGAACTCAGTGCTTAAGGATGGTTCCAATGAGACAACCCACCATGTACTCCTACATGGCCTCTCACCGCTACCTTTACCAAATCGTGTTCACACACTTCACTCTCAGCATTAGAACATATCATAACACTCCAATTCATTCCCAATGAATCAGACCTGACACAACTCAAAGCAATAGCAGGCATAGCATGGTAGGAACACAACATGGCTCAATCAACTCCTACACATGCTAGTGGGTTTCAACTATTTACTGTGGCAATGACAGGTCATGCAGAGGAATGGGTTCAACTACCGCAACACAAAGTAGCAGATGAATCATTGTTGTCCTAATGCAATAACTGAGAGCAGGAGCGAGAGAGTAGGATTTTATCGGAATGAACAAGGGGGTTTGCTTGCCTGGTAGATCAACAACGGAGGCACTGCTTCATAGACAGGCACTCTGGAGCGGTCTCCGGAGCAAGACCTATCGAGAAGGAACGGTGCCAACAATCAATACACAAGCATATGCGACAATACGATGCATGAACATGGCATGAAGATGTGATGTTGTTTGAGCTAATGCAACTAGTATTCATTTAGTTTGAAGTCCATTTGAACCAAAGGTTCAAATGCATCTCCAAAATAAGCTCTTCATATAAGCCATTATAGTGTTTCACTTATACAGCAGGTATAACTTGGTTTTTCATGCATGAAACCAGTACAGATGGATAGGTTGCATTTTTCTGATAATTGTTCATATATAAATTATTTCAATCTGAGCTACGGTTGAATTTCTATGATTTTTTGAAGTTTAAAGCATTTTCTGGAATTTCTTGATTTATTTTAAATCCAGAAAATGAATAACTGCGTCAGCCTAACGTCAGCAGGTCAACCGGGGCTGACCAGGGTCAAACCTGACGTGTGGGGTCCACACGTCAGTGTCACAGTTAGTTAACAGGGGGTACTTTCTAATCTAACTTAGATTAGTGGCGCTGGGGCCCACTGTCAGTGTCAGAGGTTAGTTAGGAGGTGATTAGCACTAAGCTAATCACCTGGCCGACGGGGCCCACCCGTTAGGCCGGCGAGGTCGTCGGCAGCGACCTCTGGACGCGGCGGCGTCCCTGATACAGGCCACGGGGGCGGCGACTAAGGGCACCGGGGCGTAGCCCGGGCTCTCGCGCAGCCAGCGGAGCAGGTAGGGGGAGCTGGGGTGGCCGGAGCTCGCCGGAGCTCGTCGGAGCGGAGCTCGGGGCGGCGGCCGCGGCACGGCTTCGGCGGGCACGCGGCTACGACGTACGGGGAGGCAGGAGAGGAGGGGGAACCGATGCGGAAGAGCTCACAAGGGACCGGAAGAGACGGCGGCGAGCTCGGGGAAGGCGCTGACGGCGGCGAGCGGCGATGGAGATCTGCGGCGGCCGGAGGCGAAGACGATGGCGATGGCGGCGCTCCAGGGCGTCCGGCGCCGTGCGTCTCGTTGAGGAGGCGTAGCCCATAGCGGCGGAGCGCGTGGACACGACGGAGGGACGAGGGGGAGGCAGTGGCCGCGGCAACGGCGAGCGGTGGCGTCGGTGGCGTTCGGTCGTGAGAGAGAGAGCGAGGGAGAGGAGAGGAGAGGGCCCGGGGGAGAGTGAGAGGGTCCGGGGGGGCGTGGCAACGTCCGGGGCATCCAGACGAGGAGGGGGGAGGGCAGGCAGGGAGGCTGGTGGCGTGGCGTGGCGGTGCACGCGCGTCGGGCACGCGCCCGTCCTCCTGTCGGGGAGGAAGACGACAGACGTGGGGGGCCAGGTGGGCTGGGCCAGCTGCTGGGCTGCACGGTGCCGGGTCAGCACAGGAGCTGGGCCGCAGGTAGGTCCAGGTAAGGTTATTCCCATTTATTTCTTTTTCTATTTTTCTGACATTTGTTTGGTTTAAATAAAATGCTAAACCATTTTATTTTCTTATGCCAATTTTTGTAGGAATTAGTGGTATTATTCTAGAACTCCCCAACAAGTGGCATAATTTTTGGACATATATTAATATATATAACTAATATATTTCCAATGCAAATATTTATGCATTAATTCCAAATGCCCAAAATAAATACTTATGAGCTCCTAAAAATACTGGTTTGATTTTTATCTCTGTCCAATATTTTCAGAGAGCAACATGAGCATTTTCTTGGACCCTTTTGGAGAAATTTTTATTTGGGTCATTTCCATAGATGATTCTGAGGGTTCACAAATCCTCATTTCAAATTTAAATGGAATTTAAACATGATGCACAAATGACTAGCTAGTCTAGGTCATACCAGACTAGGGATGTGACAACTCGCCCCCACTTGAAAAAATCTCGTCCCGAGATTCAGGGGTCGATGGAAAGAAAGCGGGGTACTCCAGTCGGAGACGATCTTCTCGCTCCCAAGTAGCTTCTCTCTCGGAATGATGAGACCACTGAATCTTGAGAAACTTGATGTTCTGACGTCGAGTGACACGCTCTGCTTGATCAAGAATGCGAACAGGGTACTCTCGATATGTGAGGTTATCTTGGAGATCAAGCGTTTCGTGGTCCACTCCGCGGATAGGATCCGAGAAGCAATGCCTGAGTTGAGAGACGTGGAAGACATCGTGCACTCTGGAAAGTTGTGGGGGTTGTTCCAACTGGTAGGCAACCTCTCCTCGTTTAGCAAGAATGCGAAAAGGACCAATGTAACGAGGAGCCAACTTGCCCTTGATACCGAAATGATGGGTACCCTTCAAAGGAGTAACCCGAAGGTAAGCTTTGTCGCCAACTTCATAAGTCATATCCTTATGATGACGATCATACTGGCTCTTTTGACGAGACTGGGCTGTTTTCAAATTCTCACGAATGATGCGAACTTGCTCTTCTGCCTCCTGGATCATGTCCGGTCCAAAGAATTGTCTTTCACCGGTTTCTGACCAGTTCAAAGGTGTTCAACATCTTCGTCCGTAGAGAACCTCAAAAGGAGCTTTCTTGAGACTGGATTGATAGCTATTGTTATTAGCAAACTCGGCGAAAGGAAGACATTTCTCCCAATCCATACCGAATGAGATAACGCAAGCTCTAAGCATGTCTTCGAGAATTTGATTGACCCGTTCCACCTGACCACTCGACTGAGGGTGGAAAGCGGTACTGAAGGAAAGATGGGTTCCCATGGCAGTTTGGAAACTCTCCCAGAAATGAGAAGTGAAAATACTACCACGGTCTGAATTGATCTCTAGTGGAACACCATGAAGTGATACTATTCGAGAAATATATAAGTCAGCGAGCTGACTAGCAGTGATATTCTCTCGAACAGGTAAGAAGTGCGCCACTTTGGAGAGACGATCAATGACTACGAAGATAGCATTATTCCCTCTCTTGCTCCTGGGATAGCCGGTGATGAAGTCCATACCAAATTTATCCCATTTCCATTCAGGAATAGCTAAAGGCTGAAGGGTGCCAGCAGGCCTTTGATGCTCTGCCTTAACGCGACGACAAACGTCACAATTACCAACAAAGTCGGCGATTTCTCTCTTCATCCTAGTCCACCAGAACCTCTGGCGTAGGTCCTGATACATCTTAGTACTACCGGGATGAATCGTGAGAGGGGATTCATGCGCCTCCTTAAGAATCAATTGTTGCATCTGCTGACTCTTGGGAACCACCAAGCGGTTCCCAAAGTAAACAACACCTCGTTCATCCATAGAGAAACAACCAGCTACTCCCTTGGAGATATTTTTCTTGATTCGGGAGATTCCTATATCATGCTTCTGTACTTCTATGATACGATCCACAATAGTAGGTTTCGCCACCAAGGTAGGAAGGAATCCGTGAGGAGCAATGTGAAGATTAAGCTTACAGAATTCCTCATGGAGAAGTGGTTGGCCTTGCTGCAACATGAGATTGTTGCAATAGGATTTACGGCTTAGAGCATCAGCCATGACATTGGCTTTGCCTGGGGTGTAGGTAATCCCTAGATCATAATCTGTGATTAACTCCAACCAACGTCTTTGCCTAAGGTTCAAATCTGGTTGTGTGAAGATATACTTGAGACTCTGGTGATCGGTGTAGATCTTGCAACATTTACCAAGGAGATAATGTCGCCGGGTCTTGAGTGCATAGACTACGGCTGCAAGCTCTAGATCATGTGTAGGATAATTATCCTCATGTGGATGCAACTGTTGAGACGCATAGGCAATCACATGACGATCCTGCATAAGAATGCAACCTAGTCCCTGTCGTGAGGCGTCGCAGTAGATAACAAAGTCCTTTGTGAAATCCGGTGGCACAAGTATGGGAGCAGAAGTCAGGCGCCTTTTCAGTTCCTGAAAACTGTACTCACACTGTGGGGACCACTCAAACTTTTTATCTTTCTTGAGAAGTTCCGTGAGGGGTTTAGCTACTTTGGAGAAGTTTTCAACAAAGCGGCGACAATAGCTGGCTAGACCAAGGAAACTCCTAACTTGTTTAACGGTTTCAGGTGGAGTCCAATCAAGAACGGCCTTAACTCTCTCGGGATTGACAGCAATGCCCTTACCAGAGATTACGTGGCCTAGGTAGGTCACTTCTGGCAACCAAAATTCACACTTGGAGAACTTGGCATAAAGGCGGTGCTCTCTGAGTTTTTCTAGCACAAGTCTAAGATGTTCGGCATGCTCTTCCTCGTTCTTCGAGTAAATAAGAATATCATCGAGGTAAACCACGACGAATTTATCTAAGTACTCCATGAAGATCGAGTTCATCAAGCGGGAGAATGTAGCTGGAGCGTTGGTTAGACCAAAGGACATGACGGTGTACTCGTACTGACCATAACGAGTGACAAAGGCTGTCTTGGGATGTCCCCATTTCTGATCTTGATTTGGTGGTAGCCTAACCTCAAATCCATCTTGGAGAAGACTGAGGATCCAGCGAGCTGATCATACAGGTCGTTGATCCTGGGGAGCGGATTTTGTTCTTTATCGTGACCAAATTAACGGGACGATAATCTACAACCATCCGGTTCGTACCATCCTTCTTCTTGATGAAGAGGACGGGGCAAGCCCAAGGAGAAGAACTAGGACGGATGAAACCCTTTTGCAAGGACTCATCAAGTTGTTTCTTAAGCTCGGCTAGTTCTAAGGGTGCCATCTTGTAAGGTCTCCTAGAAATTGGAGCTGTTCCTGGGATAAGATCTATGACGAACTCTACATCTCTGTCAGGTGGAACACCTGGCAGTTCCTCTGGAAAGACATCCGGAAAGTCACGGACTACCGGGATATCTTCAAGGTCTGGAAGAGGGCTGGCATTAAGAGAATAGAGCTGACGCTTTGCAACTCTAGTGGAGACAGTGACTATCTTGCCAGATGGGTGTGTAAGCTGAATAGATCTGGTGTAACAATCAATCTTGGCATGATGAGCTGTCATCCAGTCCATACCCAAGATGATGTTAATATCTGAGGACTTGAGGGCTACAAGTGATGCAAGAAATACAAGTCTATCAACAAGGATTTCATTACCATAGCTGATTCTGGTGGTTTGCCATCTAGACCCTGGGGTTTGGATTTCAAGCGGTGTTGGCATGTCACAAAATGACATGTCGTGCAAACGAGCATAGCCTTAAGAAATGAAAGAATGAGATGCTCCAGTATCGAACAGAACCGATGCTGGATGACAATTGACAAGGAGTGTACCAAGAACGACATCCGGATCATCATGAGCGTCTTTAGCTGAGACGTGATGCACACGTCCACGTTTAGTGTGAACTGGCTTGGCACTGATCGTCTTACTTGATGGCTTAACACAACCAACAATCTTCTCGGGCTGGGGTGGAGCATAACTAGTCTGAGAGCAGTCACGTGCATAGTGTCCTGGCTTCCCGCATGTGAAGCAAGTCCCCGAGGTTGGACGTGGACCCGCACTAACAAGCGGTCTACCAGTAGGCCTAGATGGAACATACGACTGAGCTGGGGGAGGCACCACATGAGATGGCCTTGGTGGATATCCGGGAGGAAGAGCGGAGTTTGGAACCCAAACCCGGTGCTTCTGGGAACTGGAGCCAGAGGAAGATCCCAAATCACGGGTGTGCTTACGAGACTCCTCGTAAGTGAGCTGAGCTGTCTCTGCATTGATGGCCTTGTTCACAAGAGCTTGGAATGTATCACAAAGATGCAGGTGGAGATCACGACGCAACTTGGGGTTGAGACCCTTCCGGAACCTAGCTTGCTTCTTGGCGTCCGTGGACACCTCTTCTGTGGCATAGCGGGCGAGGTTCTCGAACTCTCTGCTGTAAGCATCAACAGCCATCTTACTCTGGGTGAAACTACAGAACTCTTCTCTCTTGCGATCGATGAGGGCCTCGGGAATGTGATGCTCGCGAAAAGCCTCAATGAAATCCTTCCAAGTAGGAATCTGGCCAGCTGGAAGCATAGCCTCATAGTTCTGCCACCAAAGACTAGCAGGACCTTCCAGGTGGTATGTGGCATAGGTGACCTTGTCATCTTCAGATACGTTTGCGGAACGCAACTTATGAGTGATGCTACGGAGCCAGTCATCTGCATCGAGTGGCTCAATAGAACGATGAAAGGTGGGTGGGTGCAAGCGGATGAAGTCATGAATGGTAGCATACCCTTTGAACTGATGTGCGGTGTTCTCCTCGATACGTGCCAACAAGCGGTTAGACTCACGCTTGTTCCTCTCCATCTCTAGCATGAACTCTGTCAACGAAGGCTGGTCGGGAGGATCCTCATCCCTACCATCTCCGTGGTTCTGTTACGAGCAACAGAACTTCGCTTAACTGATGACATCCTGAGAAACGAAACCAAGGACGGAATCAGCATCAACTATAGGCTATAGAATGTAGGACAAGGAAATTAGTAACTCTCGAACTCCTAGGGCAATTTCGGCAGCATAACGGCAGTAAAAATGCTCAGAATGAGACATCCTGCTTAAAACGGGGTAGTAACATACTCAACATCATCACTCAAGGTTCTGAGATCATACTAAACAGGCTACACCAGAAGTACTCGAAAACTGGGGCATGACTCTGATCAACCAATCCTATGGGACTACGGAGTAGTAACACGTGATCCTGATAGACGAAAGAGAAAGCCTAGTTCCTTAACCCCGTAGGAAAGATAGGATGACTCAGATCAGAAGGCCATGAGGTATAAGGAGTAAAAAGAGCCTTACGTTCCTTCCCACAATCAATTCCCTTACATAACTAAAGAATTTCTAGACTCAACTTCGACCAGTTTGGCTTGGTAATCCTACAGGCAGTCAGGCTCTGATACCAAAGCTGTCAGGACCCCGACTCAATGCCACATCGATCTAGCATGTAACACCTCATATCACTTTGCGGCCTCACGCACGGTATCCCCACGGGTGTCGCCTTACCTTTGCCCGGGACCGTTTGCGCCTTTTGGCACACGTATATGATAGTGTCGCTAGCATCCATATGATAAGGAGCCCGGGCTGACATGGCTAGTCGTAAACCCAAAGTGGCACAAACTTACAGGGACAGGCATCCATGACCCAGCATCGAACGTGTCGGTCATCAGCGAGTGAATCCAGGCTGTAGCACTGGGCTAACAGGACTCCGGTGAACCGGGCTGTAGCGGGCTAACAGGACTCCGGTATTCATCGCGTGACATTTCCCCGAAGGGACAGACACAGGAACGAAGAAGGACACATGCCGGCCAGCCTAAGTGTTCCGGAGCAGTAGCACGCTACCATGGCTCAGTGGAAGCACTAGGAGACATTTCCCGGTAAGAGAGGCTACTAAGGATAAACAACTAGATAGTCAGATCCCACACATAGCAATACACATTACACGTACGCATAACATGCAAGTATGTGTTGTACAACATGGCATCGCAGCATAACTCAACAACTCATATAGATAAGGCTCAAAGAGCCATCATAGCATTTATTACAAACAGGGGTCACATGACCCAACATTCAGAGCAATCAAGCAACAAGCGGAAGCATTACATGTCTGAGTACAGACATCTACAAATGAAAAAGGCTGAAAAGCCTGACTATCTACAACGTCCGATCAAGATCGTAGCTGAGGTACAAGCTACTTGTCGAAGTCCACGAGAACACTAGTAAGACCGAAGTCTCCGCTGCAAAAACATAAATAAAGCAACATGAGTACAAAGGCACTCAGCAAGACTTACATCAGATCCTATCATACATGCATTTGTATCAATAAGGTAATGTGGGGTTTAGTTGCAGCAAGCCAGCTTTGACTCTGTGGCTATCCTGTTCTACGACTACCAGAACTTCTTTGAGGTGATATGGCGCACACGAGTCCACTAATCACCACACAATACACTACTATGGATTCATCCCCGTCTCCCTACGAGAAGGCCATCCATAGCACTCACACTTGTCTTGAGCATTTTATAGTATCCACTTCAAGTTGTCTATGTACCATGTAAGCATCCAAGAAGTCCATAACCGCAGACCCGGCTATTCGAATAGATCATGTTAACCCTGCAGGGGTGTACTTCTTCACACACGCTCTCGCCACTTACCGCCATGTACACGTCATGTATCTCGGCAACCTTCAAGCGGAAGCCTGGCGAGGGTGTCGGCCACGACCTGACTAACCACACAAGACTCTAGCCCAGGTTTATCGCCTATTCGGGTTCCATCCGCAAGGAGATCCGGCCGGGGTGTCGCTCACGGCCCCAAACGATGTGTGCAGGGTTCCCGAGCCCACCATCCGGGTGCCACTCGGTACACCAGGCCACGTGTGCCTAGTCTGTCCCAAGCCCACCCTGCCGGGTGCCACTTGGTAGAAAAATAGCACTACCTACAAACACCAGAAACTAGTTGCGACTCCTGGACAGAGATCAAGTTGGTTAATAAGTCGAGAGGGCCGAGTTACCGGAACCCAATGTGTGGTAGTATCGAGTCATTGGACAACATACATCGAACTCAGTGCTTAAGGACGGTTCCAATGAGACAACCCACCATGTACTCCTACATGGCCTCTCACCGCTACCTTTACCAAATCGTGTTCACACACTTCACTCTCAGCATCAGAACATATCATAACACTCCAATTCATTCCCAATGAATCAGACCTGACAAAACTCTAAGCAATAGCAGGCATAGCATGGTAGGAACACAACATGGCTCAATCAACTCCTACACATGCTAGTGGGTTTCAACTATTTACTGTGGCAATCACAGGTCATGCAGAGGAATGGGTTCAACTACCGCAGCACAAAGTAGCAGATGAATCATTGTTGTCCTAATGCAATAACTGAGAGCAGGAGCGAGAGAGTAGGATTTTATCGGAATGAACAAGGGGGTTTGCTTGCCTGGTAGATCAACAACGGAGGCACTGCTTCATAGACAGGTACTCTGGAACGGTCTCCGGAGCAAGACCTATCGAGAAGGAACGGTGCCAACAATCAATACACAAGCATATGCGACAATACGATGCATGAACATGGCATGAAGATGTGATGCTGTTTGAGCTAATGCAACTAGTATTCATTTAGTTTGAAGTCCATTTGAACCAAAGGTTCAAATGCATCTCCAAAATAAGCTCTTTATATAAGCCATTATAGTGTTTCACTTATACAGCAGGTATAACTTGGTTTTTCATGCATGAAACTGGTACAGATGGATAGGTTGCATTTTTCTGATAATTTTTCATATATAAATTATTTCAATCTGAGCTACGGTTGAATTTCTATGATTTTTTGAAGTTTAAAGCATTTTCTAGAATTTCCTGATTTATTTTAAATCCAGAAAATGAATAACTGCGTCAGCCTGACGTCAGCATGATGTCAGCGGGTCAACCGGGGCGTGTGGGGTCCACACATCAGTGTCACAGTTAGTTAACAGGGGGTTATTTCTAATCTAACTTAGATTAGTGGCGCTGGGGCCCACTATCAGTGTCAGAGGTTAGTTAGGAGGTGATTAGCACTAAGCTAATCACCTGGCCGACGGGGCCCACACGCCAGGCCGGTGAGGTCGTCGGCGGCGACCTTTGGACGCGGAGGCGTCCGTGATACAGGCCACGAGGGCGGCGACTAAGGGCACCCGGGCGTAGCCCGGGCTCTCGCGCAGCCAGCGAAGCAGCTAGGGGGAGCTGGGGTGGCCGGAGCTCGCCGGAGCGGAGCTCGGGGCGGCGGCCGGGGCACGGCTTTGGCAGGCACGCGGCTAGGGCGTACGGGGAGGCAGGAGAGGAGGGGGAACCGACGCGGAAGAGCTCACAGGGGACTGGAAGAGACGGCGGCGAGCTCGGGGAAGGCGCTGACGGCGGCGAGCGGCGACGGAGATCTGCGGCGGCCGGAGGCGAAGACGATAGCGATGGCGGCGCTCCAGGGCGTCCGGCGCTATGCGTCTCGTCGAGGAGGCGTAGCCCACAGCGGCGGAGCGCGTGGACACGACGGAGGGACGAGGGGGAAGCAGTGGCCGCGGCAACGACGAGTGGTGGCGTCGGTGGCGTTCGCCCGTGAGAGAGAGAGCGAGGGAGAGGAGAGGAGAGGGCCCGGGGGAGAGTGAGAGGGTCGGGGGGGCGTGGCGACGTCCGGGGCATCCGGACAAGGAGGGGAGAGGGCAGGCAGGCAGGGAGGCTGGTGGCGTGGCGCGGTGGTGCGCGCGCGTCGGGCACGCGCCCGTCCTCCTATCGGGGAGGAAGACGACAGAGGAGGGGGGCCAGGTGGGCTGGGCCAGCTGCTGGGCTGCACGGTGCCGGGCCAGCACAGGAGCTGGGCTTCAGGTAGGTCTAGGTAAGGTTATTCCCATTTATTTCTTTTTCTCTTTTTCTGACATTTGTTTGGTTTAAATAAAATACTAAACCATTTTATTTTCTTATGCCAATTTTTGTAGGAACTAGTGGTATTATTCCAGAACTCCCCAACAAGTGGCAAAATTTTTGGACATATATTAATATATATAACTAATATATTTCCAATGCAAATATTTATGCATTAATTCCAAATGCCCAAAATAAATACTTATGAGCTCCTAAAAATATTGGTTTGATTTTTATCTCTGTCCAATATTTTCAGAGAGCAACATGAGCATTTTCTTGGACCCTTTTGGAGCAATTTTTATTTGGGTCATTTCCATAGATGATTCTGAGGGTTCACAACTCCTCATTTCAAATTTAAATGGAATTTAAACATCATGCACAAATGACTAGCTAGTCTAGGTCATACCAGACTAGGGATGTGACACCCGCTCCGGACATGGCTGGGGAAGGTTGAGGCGAGATGTGCAGACTTGGGCGCTGGAGCTCGAGTGCACGGAAATGGATAAGCAAAGGAGGAAGAAGGCGTAGGTGAAAAGGTGGGTCCTTATCCCCTTATATGGACGGACGAAACTATGCGTCCCCACCAGCCTGGTAAAACTCGCTTATCTCCCAAGTGCCATAATCGATGGTGCAGTTGGGTTACCCACACCCGTATTGATGAGAATCCCGGAATAAGGGGACACGATCTCTGCTTTGACAAGACGTGCCAAGGAAACCGCTTCGCTAAACGCACGGAGGTGGAACCGTAAAAACAATTCGAATAAAGCCTTGGTCGTGGTGTGATGTCACGCCACAAAATACATCAGCAGATTAAATTTTGTAAATATTATTCTCTCTACGGTGGTATGTGGAGCTTATTTTGCAGAGCCGGACACTATCCTTGTGTTCAAAATCTTCTATGAAGTATTCGGAGGAGGAACCCGCCTTGCAATGCCGAAGACAATATGCGCGTCGGACTCGTCGTCATTGAAGCCTGGTTCAGGGGCTACTGAGGGAGTCCTGGATTAGGGGGTGTCCGGATAGCCGATCTATCACCTTTGGCCAGACTCCTGGACTATGAAGATACAACATTGAAGACTTCATCCCGTGTCTGGATGGGACTTTCCTTGGCGTGGAAGGCAAGCTTGGCGATACGGATATGTAGATCTCCTACCATTGTAACCGACTTTGTAACCCTAGCCCTCTCTGGTGTCTATATAAACCGGAGGGTTTTAGTCCGTAGGACGAACAACAATCATACCATAGGCTAGCTTCTAGGGTTTAGCCTCTTTGATCTCGTGGTAGATCTACTCTTGTACTACCCATATCATCAATATTAATCAAGCAGGAGTAGGGTTTTACCTCCACCTTGAGGGCCCGAACCTGGGTAAAAACATCGTGTCCCTTGTCTCCTGTTACCATCCGCCTAGACGCACAGTTCGGGACCCCCTACCCGAGATCTGCCGGTTTTGACACCGACACTCCTCCAGCCAACGGTGTGCAACATCCCATGTTTGGGGACGGCCTCACAGCAGAGCTGCTTTACCAGCAACAACTGCAAAACTGGTTGCTTCAGAATGGGTTCGGTAATGACCAGGCTCCGCACCATGCTCCTCAGCAAGATGGACCCCAAGAGGCTCAGTGGGATCCATGGCCGCAGCCCCCGGCTCCGCAAATGTCAGCTACCCTGGTTAACTTCTAGGCATGGATTGCTGCTCAGGGTCTCCGCATGCAAGATGGCATCCTGCCTGAAGACAACGTCACTGACAGCCTGAACTCAGCCTGGTTTGAAACTAGTTCCTCTGCTAGCACTCAGGCATCCTCTCTGGGCTCCAACAATCAAGTTAGCACTTTGTTTGTCGCTCCACCTGTGCTCCATAACGTCATCAATGTAGATGTTACTGTCTCTGCTGAGAATATGAATGTCAGTATCTCTGTTGATGGCAATGAGCTTGCCACCGTGTTAACTTCTGATTTGATCCCGAGGAATGTCTTCACTGCGTATCTCTCCAAATCCATAATGTCTGTTGTGGCTGCCTTCGGGCCCTGGAGCGCTGGATATGGTTTGCCTCCATTGGAGTTTCAGACACCTTCGCCTCAGACCATTCTTCAGGTTGCTGACAAGGAGACCACCCACCTGCTTTGCTTCTCTGCTCGTATCCTACCCACCGCCTTGGCTGCTAGCTCGGTGCAGCTGATTGAACTGGCACGAGAAGAGGGGGTTCCTAGTTTGATGCAGTCTGAGATCTGTGGCTCTCTACCATCTGCAACTGAAAATGTTATTGCTTCAGATCTTGAGCCCCCAGAACAATGCTGATCCCGTTGATGATATGCTTATGCTGGCGCCAGTTTCTGGTTTGAATGATGGGCCTCCACTCGTTGCTCAAGAAACTTTGGAGGAGGGCTCTGACTTGGGCCTAGCCAAAGTTCTGTCGGATGCGCCTGGCCCATCGGCTGCACGCGCACGTCACTCCAAGCTCAAGGCTCCTGTGGTCACCACTGAAGTCAGGTGCAGCACCAGATCGACTCGCTTTGATGGATTCAGGGTGCCACAAATCTCTGATGTGCACCCTACTATTTCAAAGGTGAAGCCACGGGTGATACCTTCTGCTGTTACCAGCTCTAGCTTGGTGGCCATGGATCAGGCTCCTCCTCCAACTTCCATCCGCACCATGCAGGAGATTGGCGTCGTCCGCTGCGGTGTCCCGCCACAGGAGCTCACGGAGGCTGCTCTGCTTGCGCCTGAAGACACGGCTCCCATCCATAATAGCCAGGTGGATGGCTCCTCTTCTTCTGCTTAAGCTTGAAGCCCCTGATGCCGCTTTTACGTAGCAAGAACGTGCTATGTTGGAATGTGCGCGGGTTAAATTCTGATAAAAAGTTACTAGCGCTGTCGAACACGATATCTATTAGTGGCCGTGTCATCGTTTGTTTGTAGGAAACTAAAAAACCTGTTATCGATCTAGCCTTTATTAAAACCTGCTGCCCTAAGCACTTCGGTAAATTTTCTTATATTCCTTCTCGTGGGGCTTTGGGTGGTTTACTCACAGTTTGGAACAGCTCCATCTTCTCGGGGACTGTGGTTGTTCAAGAAGATTTTGCTTTAGGAATTCAATTCACCAGCACAATTTTGGCACAAGCTTCGACTCTTTACAACATCTATGGTCCCTGCACAGGGCCCTCTCGGGACAGGTTTACTTATTGGCTTTACAACAGAAATATCCAGACATCTGAAGATAGCTTATTCCTTGGAGATTTCAATTATATTAGAGGGCTAGAAAATCGTAACAAACCGGGAGGTGATGTCAACGATATGTCAACCTTTAATGACATTATCCACAAGCTTAACCTAGTGGAGTTGCCCATTAAAGGCACACTATACACATGGAGTAACATGCAAATCGATCCCCTCCTCGAGCAACTAGATTGGTTTTTTACATCCACTCATTGGACAAGTGTTTACTCCAACAAAATGGTAAAACCTCTTTGTAAACCCACCTCGGATCACACACCCTGTGTGGTAAACATTGAGACAAAAATCCCTCGGGCCAAGCTCTTCAAGTTTGAATCCTATTGGCTGCTGCACCCTGGATTAATGGATGTGGTCAAGAGGGTTTGGGATAAACCTATTGCTCTGTCCAATGCGGCTATGGTCCTATGTCGAAAGTTTAAGAATCTTCGACAAGAGCTCAAGGTTTGGAGTAAAAGAATTTCTCGGTTATTGGTGGCTATTGAAAACACGAATAAAACACTAGCTGACCTGGATGAGTTGGAAAATCAACGGGCTCTCACACTTCCTGAGAGCAAGTTCCGCAAGATCATCAAAAATCATCTCCTCGGTTATTGGACTATCAGAGGCAGTACTGGAAGAAACGTTGCACCATTTGATGGGTTCAATTTGGCGACAAAAACACAAAGTTCTTTCAAGCAGTGGCCACCGAAAGATATCACAAAAATAACATTGCAAATCTCCAAACTCCTGATGGGCTTGTAGTGGAAGATCATAACAGCAAAGAGGCCCTACTTTTCCATGCATATTCGGACAGACTAGGTACCTCTAGCCCCACCCATATGCACTTTGATCTACCTTCTCTGATACAGCCTCATGCAAACTTGGATCATCTCACGCTCCCTTTCACGCGTGAAGAAATTGATGGGGTCATTAAAGAAATGCCGAGTGATAGGGCTCCTAGTCCAGACGGTTTTAGTGGCCTTTTTCTCAAAGCTTGTTGGCCAATCATCAGGGAAGATTTCTACTCGTTGTGCGATCAATTCCATGCAGGAACATTTAATCTGCAGAGCATTAGTGATGGTTTAGTCACTCTGATCCCAAAGAATGGGTCTCCCTCCACAGTTAATGATTACAAGCCAATCACACTACTCAACTGCTGCCTTAAACTCATTACTAAGCTCATGGCCAACCGCCTGCAAAAGGTTATTCTGTGAATTATTCACCGCAACCAATATGGTTTCATTCATGGGAGATCTATATAGGACTGCCTCGCATGGACTTTCCAATACATCCAGCAATGCCAAGCTTCCAAACGGCCAGTAGTTCTGCTTAAACTTGATTTTGCCAAAGCCTTTGACACCATCGAGCATGATCCCATGATCAACATTATGAGGCATATGGGCTTTAATGAGAAATGGATGTCTTGGATAAACTCAATTTTCTCTTCTGGCAGATCTTCGGTACTCCTTAATGGTGTCCTGGGCAGACAATTTCATTGCAAGCATGGGGTCCGACAGGGTGATCCGTTGTCTCCACTTATTTTCGTGCTGGCGGCCGACCTACTTCAGTCTGCAATTAATGAAGCTTATAGGGAAGGTAAAATCCAGCTTCCCTTTCCATCTAATGGAAACATGGACTACCCTATTGTGCAATACGCCAATGACACGATTCTCCTCATGCCCTCTTGCCCTCATCAAGCATTGATTATCAGAGGCATTCTAACCAAATATGCTCAGTCCATCGGTCTTAAGACCAATTTCCACAAGTCAACACTCATTCCAATTAACTTGGATGCTGCTTTATCTGCACAACTGGCTGCTATCTTTGAGTGCTCAATTGGTACCATGCCCTTCACCTATCTTGTCCTGCCTATGGGCACGTCTCGACCTACCATTAATGACTTCATGCCCCTGGTCAGCACAGTTGAACGAAGTTTGTCCTCCACACTGTCACTCATGTCCCATGCTAACAAGTTAACGCTCCTGAACTCCACGGTCACCTCGCTCCTCATATATGCAATGTGCATGTTGCACTTTCCACCCAAACTCATCGAGCTGCTGGATAAAATTAGGTGCAGGTGCCTTTGGATCAAGAAGACTGAACAAGGCGATAAATGTAACTCTTTGGCGGCCTGGGATATGGTTCGTGAACCTAAAAATAAGGGAGGACCTGGTGTGCTCAACCTCCGAATACAAAATGATGCACTACTCTTGAAATTCCTGCATAAATTCTACAATAAGTTGGATATCCCTTGGGTGCAACTAACTTGGGATTCGTACTACGCCCAGAAAATCCCACATGCTTGTGATCCAGTTGGCTCGTTTTGGTGGAAAGACATGCTCAAACTCACTCCTCCGTTTAGGGGGGTTTCCAAAGGCAATATTGTTTGTGGCACTACAGCTTTGTTTTGGAAAGATTTATGGGCAGGACAGCTTATTCAAGACTCCCACACTCGGGCCTTCTCACACTCTTTGGACGAAGATGTTTCTGTCAGGGATTTTGTCGCATGTGGGTTTCCGGCAGACCCTTAAGGTTCGAACTCTGGGGTGCGGACGAAGATCTTTCCCCTACCGACCTACGTCTGTTCGCCTCGTGAGAATCTAAGCTAAAAACGATGAAAAGCACAAGGGACACGAGATTTATACTGGTTCGGGCCACCGTTGTGGTGTAATACCCTACTCCTGTGTGTGGTGTGGTGGATTGCCTCATGGGCTGAGGGTGAATAATACAAGGGAAGAACAGCCTCGCGAGAGGTGTTCTTGAGCTGGTGCGATGAACTGCTTGGGTGAGTTCGATCGCCTCTTGGATGCCGAACCGGCTGCCCCCATTCTGTGGTGGCTATCCCTATATATAGAGGCCCTGGGCCTCTTCCCAAATATTGAGCGGGAAGGGCGCCAACAACGGCCATTTCGAAGGGGAACATCGAGTACAAGTTATCCTGACTAAAGTTGGTCTTCGGCTGCCAAAGGCTCTGGCGATGACGCTGTCCTGGGCTCCACGGTGACCTCCATCCTGCCGCTTTGCTGGTCTTGGTCTCGTTGCACCGAAATGGCAACCTTTGCCTGATGCCTCGGTACTCCACGCCTGTGCTTGTCCCCTTTGCACCAAAGAGGAAACAAGGACACTGCACAGGCCGGCGCCCGCCTGGCGCCCGCCTAGTCTCGATCGTCATGGCTTGCGGCACGGGCACCTCGCGAGGTACCCTACCTTGATCTCTCCACCTCCTCGCGAGCCTGCCTGGCGAGGCCATTCCTGAGGAAGCCTTGTGTCCTCCGCACCGCGAGGCTTGGCCCCTCGCGAGGGTCTTGAGTCTTGTGCTGATGAAGATGGGCCATACTGGCCCACCACGTGAGCCACGCCGCAGGCCGCAGGCAGGCACGTCTGGGACCCCCCGTTCCGAGGACGCCGACAGTATCCCCCGGGCCCAAGGTGCGCTCGGACTTGTCTTAGCGGGGAAGCGAAGGGGCAAGTTCGGAGCGCCGCGGGCCCCATCAGCCTGCGGCCTTGGGCGCCGCGTGGCGGTTGATTGGACGTGGGCCTCTCCGCTTCCTCACGCTGCCTCGGCAACTGCCCGACTTGACAAGTCCCTGCATGAGAAATGGGTCATGATTACCTGTGATCATGGAGGCCAACGGTTGGCCTCCATCTGGTTATAAATGCGGGAGAGCGCAAGCCCCCGCTATACATCTTCCTCCCCACTTTCTTCTTTCTCCCCATCCTAGCCGCTCGCCGTCTTCTATGGCGCTGCCGAAGAGGTTCTCGGCCGCGGAGAAGGGAAAGGCTCACCGGGAAGGGCATGACTCTCCCCCGCCCAAGCGCGGTCGGGGTCGTCCCCGCAAGCATCCTGCATCGCCTACAGCGGCTCCCCGCGGTCGCGGGGCGATGGGCGCCTGGTGGGTGAAGGTAGGCACGTCGTGGCTGCATGGCCCCCCAGGCCGCGCTTCCACTCAGCGGAAGTGCTGCCGGAGTTCGTCGTGTGGTCAGTGGACCCGACCGGCACCTGGCTCCATCTTCCCCGCTTCTTTGCAGGTGAACTTCCGGCCAGCGCTCCTGGCGGCCTCTGGCTTCAAGCAGACGGGTGCTGCAGTAGGGCCTCCTGGGCCATGTTGGAGGTCTCCGTCGCCGAGAATGTGGCCCTGACCCGCGGCTGGCAAACGTTTGCCCGCGCGCATGGCCTGAGCCAGCGGTGCACCCCGCATTTCAAGTTCGACGGCGACTCCACCCTCTATATGAGGGTGTTTGGCAAGGACGGCCGCCACGCTGGGTGCTGCCCCGAAGACGACGACGGTGGCCGGGTACCCAGCCTCGGGGACGGTCGGGATGAAGATGAAGGCAGGCGCGTGGTCGGCGGCGTTCGTGCCTCGCCAAGCTTCGGCGGCTCCCCTTCGGACAGCAGCTCCTCCAGCGGTGGCCGCGACCAGCCTCCGCGCCGTCGATCTCGCCTTGAGGGAGGTAGCGGGTCAGTCCGCCATCGCGCCTCGGTGAAGCGTGAGGAGGAGTCTGACTGAGCTCCGGAGGCAGTACGAGCCCTCGCCGCGAGTTGGTGCCGAGCGAGCCGTGCCTATTTTGTTTTTCTCCCTTCCCTGTGCAAAGAGAGTGTAGTGTAGGGCCCCGATGGGGGCGTGCTGGACTGTTGCCGTTAACTATTATGCTGTTTCCGCTATTTTTATGTTGTGTTTTGGCGCCGCATGCTCGCTTGTAGTAATTATTTAGCTCGGGGGGACTTGCCACAGTCTTCGCTTCCCGAGGCTGAGGCCTCGTCGCGCGCTTTATGTCTTGCAAGGATTAGTCAGGAGAGGTAACTTCCGGTCTCAGTCGCGAGGGCGACCGACTCAGGTCCTGTGTTCGTGTCGCTATGCCCGTGGGGCACGGACCGGGAGGGGTGCTCCTGTAGTAGACTTGGATACGGAAGCCTCACAAGACTAGGTCAGAAAACACTCACGAGGGCACCCGCGTAGCCCCCTCGCGAGATTCGCGAGAGAGAACATGCATCAAGTGGGAGAAAAAGACAAAGAGGCACATGCGAGGGATGGAAGCAACTCCAATAAAACTTCAAATAGGGACGAACAAGCCAACTGCAAAAAGCAAATGAAAAAGCCGCGTCCGGCACCTAATCTAGTCTTCGACGTCTTCTCACCAGCGTGGAGCTAACTGCTGCCACTGGGCGTGGGAAGGAGCCCCCGAGGCCCGAGGGCAGCTCTCCAGAGACTCCGGGGCGTGTACAACCCCAACTCATTATTACGTGAGTGTCACGGGCAGCGAGCTTCACAGGCATTGTCCTTCTTCACAGGCTCCGGGCCTTTCTCGGGGAGATGAGCTTCACAGGCATTGGCCTTCTTCAGAGGCACCGGGCCTTTCTTGGTTTGTCTAGCTTCGCAGGCGCCGGGCCTTCTTTACAGGCTCTGGGCCTTTCTTCAAGGGTAGAACTTCCGGAGGTGCTGGATGTTCCACGCGTTCAGGATGGGCACCCCCTCCTGAGTCTCCAAGCGCGCGGCGCCAGGCCTGGAGACATGAAAAACCTTGAACGGGCCCTCCCACATGGGCAAGAGCTTGTGCATCCCTTCCCTGGAGAGCACCCGTCTGAGCACGAGGTCACCTACCTCGAGGGTCCTGGGCGGATGTTGTGGCAGTGGTACCGCCGCAACGCCTATTGGTATCTCGCAGCCCGAAGCACAGCCTCCCGACGGTGTTCCTCCCCAAGCACGAGGTCCACTCCCCGCATGGCGTCCTGCTGTGCTTCGTCGAAAGCCAAGACCCGCGTGGAGCGATGCTTGACCTCATGGGGAAGGACCACCTCAGCACCATAGACGAGGAAGAACGGGGTTTCGCCGGTCGACTTGGTAGCAGTAGTGCGGATGGACCATAGCACGGACTGAAGCTCGTCGTGCCAGCCCCTGCCGCAGGCCTCCAGCTTCTTCTTGAAGGTCTAGGTTTTGAGGCCTTTCAGGACCTCCGCGTTGGCGCGTTCAGCTTGGCCATTGCTGCAAGGGTGTGCCACCGAAGCGTAGCATATCTGTGTTCCAAGGTTAGCACAATATGTTTTGAAGAGATTGCTGGTGAACTGCGAACCGTTGTCGGTGATGATGCGATTAGGTACCCCAAACTGGCTCGTGAGGCCCTTGATGAACTTGACCGCTGAGCCAGCTGGGATGGTGTGGACAGCTTCCACCTCTGCCCACTTTATGAACTTGTCAATGGGGACGTAGAGGTAGTGGTAACCCCCGGTGCCCGAGGGAATGGGCCAAGGATGTCCAGTCCCCAAACAGCGAATGGCCATGAGAGGGGAATGGTCTGTAGGCCCTGAGCTGGCTGATGAATCTGCTTGGCGTGGAATTGACAGGCTTCACAAGCCTTCACCAGCTCGACTGCGTCGTTGAGTGCCGTTGGCCTATAGAACCCGCTGCGAAACGGCTTGCCGACGAGCGTGCGTGAAGACGAGTGGTGCCCGCAGTCTCCACCGTGAATGTCTGCCAGTAACTCTTTCCCTTGCTCCCTGGAGATGCAACATAGGGTAACGTCATTCGGCCGCTTCCGGTAGAGCTCTCCGTCTTGGATGTAGTAGGTCGTGGCCTACCGCACCACGCGTTCCGCGTCCTCCTCCTTTTCCGGTAGAATCCCTTGCACCAAGTAATCCTTGAACTACGCGGTCCAACATCCCTCCTGAGGTTCCAGCGCCAGGAGTAGGCGTGCCCCTGAGGTCGGGCCACAAGCCGGGGCTCCCGAGGCAGGCGGTTGAGGGAGCTCCTCCCAAGGCTATGTTGTGCTTGATAGTGATGGTGTCGCTGAAGGTTTGAAGAGTCGTTCCTCGAAGACGCCAGGCTCCTGAGGCAACCGCCTGGACACCCTCCCGGCGATGTCATCAGCCTCTTGATTGGCACCACGAGGCACATGCTGCAACTCCTGCCCCCAAAACTGTTTCTCCATCCTGTGGACCTCCGCGAGATATGCTTCCATGTGTTCGTCCTTCGGCTCGTACACCTTGTTGGAGAAATTGACAAGGAGTTGTGAATCGCCCTTGATGACAAGGCGCTTTACCCCCAAGGCGGCTGCAGCTTTCAAGCCCGCTATCAGGCCCTCGTATCCTGCTATGTTGTTGGAGACCTTCTCTCCATGCTGGAAGTAGAGTTGCACGGCATAGTAGAGATTGTCCTGAGTAGGAGATATGAGTACCGCGCCAGCCCCCGCGCCATGTCGCGAGAACGCCCCGTCGAAGTACATGCACTACAAAAAAAATGCACTTCCGTGATGATACGTGTTTGTCACAGTAGGTCACGTTTTTTGTCATGCATGTACATGCATGACAAATTTGTGATAGAATCAAGATAGTCATACCTGTGCTGTCGTAGAAGTGTTCCATGACATTACCAAAATTATCATCACGGAAGTGTCCACTTCCATGACAATAAATCGCGCGTCACAGAAGTGCTTTCATCAAGGGTGACCGACACGTGGCATCCACCATAACGGAACACCGTTAAGCTATCAGGTCGGATTTTGGATCCGATAACCCGTTAACAGCCCCGACCAATGCGAAATTTCCACGTGTAAAATTCTGATTGGCCGAAGGGAACACCTGTCAGCTCGTCAGTGGGCTAGATGTCGCCCGTCCATTGGAGAAGACATGTCTATGGTACGTCGACACGTGGCTGGGCCCAACAGAGGCCCATATAGGTTAAAAAGGCCGGCCCAGTCAAAGGCCCATAGAACCTAACCAGGTACTAGTGGGCCAGCCCAATAACGGCCTGCTTAATAAAGGCCCATTTATGGCCCAAAGCCAGATCTGGCCCGTTAATTGTTCGCCCAATATTTGGGCCCATTTATGGCCCGAAGCCAGATCTGGCCCGTTAATTGTTCGACCAATATTTCGGCCCATTTGCGGCCCGAAGCCAGATCTAGCCCGTTAATTGTTCGCCGAATATTCAGGCCCAACTACAGCCCAGTGACTTTCGGCCTGTTAGAGGCCTGATGTAGACATGGGCCCATTTCAGCCCGGTGTGACTTTCGGCCTGGGAATGGCCCGTGCTGCCCATGGGCCATATATGGTCCGATGGGACATCGGGCCCACTAACGGCCCGTGCTAAAGGTGGCAAAAGTTAAGCCCAACGTGACTTTGGGCCTGTTAAAGGCCTGTCACGTAATTCGGCCTGTTGATGCCTATACTAAGCTTTCGACCTGTTAACGGCCCATGATATCAGTGGGCCAACTAAGGCCCGAGATATGTTTCGATCTGGTAACGGCCCGTGAGCTAAGTGGGCCCAAAACGGCCCGGTCTACATTTCGGCCTACTGAAGGCCCATCGACGACTAGTGAAAATTGAGGCCCAACATGCATTTTGGCCTGCTAAAGGCCCGTGGTTTCATCTCGGCCGTAACAGGCCAGTACAATATTCAGCCTGTTAATGGCCCAACGCTACCTGGGCCAAACTAAGCGCTGGGTCGACAAAAGGCCCAACTAAAATATAGGGCGGTGTAAGTTTGGGCCTGGCGCAATGTGTGAAGGCCCCAATCATTCGGGCCCAAGAAAGACGCAGGCCGGCCCAATTGTGGCCCGCTAAAAACCTCGCCCGTTAGAGTCGAATGTTTCGGCCCGGTCGACTACATCTGATTTTTTTTCAGATAGCAAATGATGGCAGTAACTAGTAGGAATTAAGAACAAACCTACTCTATACAATAAAGAAATTACGGCATAGTAACTAAGAATAAACCTACACTATACAATAAAGGATTTAAGGTATATTACATCCACTGGGCATCGAAGTTCGCCACCAGTGATCATAAAGCGCAACAAAGAAGCAGATTACAAAAACTGGGCACCATTGCAGCGTAACAAAATAATACTGAACCGAGACCACTTCCAAGACAGTTCAAGAAAGGTTAGCCTTGTGGGGGAACTGCTGCGCAAGCTGCTGAGCAAGGCTGTGAGACCGGCCTAGCATGTCGGTCATAGCTTCAAGGTGTAGCTGTTTAGCGATGAGGTTCTCATTGGTGTTCTCCGCAATCTTTCTTAGAGAGGACTTCACGTCGAAGTTGAGTTGCAGAATGCCTTTCTGTTAGAACTTAGGACTGAAGAAGTCAAACTGATTCAGACAACGAATTCTGTGAGCTTTTCTGAGTGTTAGTCTCAAGTAACTTGAACACTGCATCAAGACAAGACTTTGGGGTTGTCTCGCTATCTTCAAGATTTTTTGCCTTCTTTGCTGCAATATATGTTGGGTTTGTCTCACAGCCTTCAGCAGACTTGTGCATGCCATCAGGCATATCACCCTGAAACAAAGTAGAGAAATGATAGGTTTTGCATGTGTATAAACAAAGATGATAACTGTTCTGTCAATTCTATCCAATTTCAAATTAGAAAATAAAGAGTAAGTTCAAAATAACAATAGCATAATTTGACATTGTTCATAATGTGGGGAGCTTCACCACACTACTGGATTACCATGTCAACATAACAAGCATAGATGAAGGGCAAAGAAAATCATTGCATCTATTTTGGATAATGTGCATGGCATGCTGTTCATATCATCAGCCACATCAGTAAGATAAAACAGGAGATGACAAGTTGCAAACATGGGCTGCTTCAGCACATACTGGATTATAGATCCACAAAACCAAGCATACATATAGGGAGTATTAAGTAATGTGCATGGTATGAATAAGGAATTTGGTTTTACAAGTAAAACTTAGAACTTACGGTTCTTACGAACATGCATTTTGGTAGAAACAACAAACTAAACAACAGTAAACGATAGGGAGTATGAGCAAATTAAACAGCAGTTGAGGATAAAGGCTTTAGAAGGACTGACTTACATTAATAGTTAACACCGGCTTTATAATGCCCTTCTCCATGTCAAGGGAAGGATAACTCAAGAATTTCAGCACATAATCTTCTTCATAAGCATTGCCTGTACTCTACATTTTGTAGAGAGTAATTATAGATATGATAATACTAGAAGGGATAGAGGATAATGAAGATAAGATGCAGATTGATATTACATAATCAACTACCAATCCCTGGAAGTACAAGCGTTACAGGACAAAATGTATTGACAAGAGCAATGGGCTACACTTTTCCACTGGCAGTGTCTCTGTATTCTACTTGTTGGTAAGATTAAATATAGATCTGATCTTTTTTAGTAAATGGTGGGCGAGGGAGATAAGATGAAGAATGCTACAAAATGAACCAATCCCTCTTCCCATAATACAAGAGTGTTTTGAACACTGGTGTACTGTACAAAACGTTCTTATATTATGCGACGGAGGGAGTAGCTGTTAATGTAAGTACAGTGATAGACCACGTTCAGTCCTTACAAGAGGACTACAGAGCTAAGCCTCTTCAAAAGCATTGGGTTGATTCTAAATTTGTGTAAGAGTCCATACGGATCTTATAATGTCCACCAAATGGATGATTACGAGGCTAACATGTGCAGTGATGCTACATAATCAAACATCTATGAAAGTAAGTATGGTCATACAGGGCAAGAGGTACTCACAAGAGCAATGCAGTGTGCAGTATAGTTGCGAGATTCTATGGTCCCTTGAGAATGAATGTTCTTCTGCTAACAGTTTTCGTACAAGTAAGACATTAAGGCAAATGCAGAAATGTAGTTCAAATTGTGGTGTGATACCATAGGCAGTACCTTATGCTGCAGCCGAGACCAATGTGTAACAAGATTATTCCAGTCACCGTCGGATAAATGTAGCACCGGAGACTTTACAGAAATTTCGTTCAGAGGCTTGCCATCGAAGTGCGCTTGCCTCAGGTAGGAACGATACTTCATCAACGAGTGCTTGAAAAGTGCAACCAACTCTTGCTCATCATCACAATCCATTTTCCTCCTCGCCTATTTAAAAGAATGAAATCTTGTGTCTTTTGTCTGCAGAAACATATGAAGTAATGACCATGAATAACATTAGTACATTACTTACATGTAAGTTGCGGAGGAAGACTGGAAATTGTTCTGTCTGCGGTATAATCTTTCCATGAAGGAAAGATGCGCACAAAGTTCCTGACAACAACATAAGCTTCGTCTTCTTAACTGGGAAGAAATGGAACAGGGGTCCTATTTGCTGCAATTGGGGCTCTCTCTGGTTCGAAAAGGGATTTGGCAACTGGATTTGGTGTACTCTTTGCTGGAATGGGGGTTTAACATCGTACAGCTGGTGCTATGTCAACTGGCATAATCATACTATTTGCTGCAGTTGGGGTTTGCTGAGTTGGGGCATCAAAAATGACCAGTGTTGTAGGGCTAGAGTCTGCTAGAGTTGGGGTATTTTTTGGGTCAAGTGATATTGCAACTACACCTAATGGGCTATTTGATTTATCAGGTGCCACTACCTTTTCCAAATACATTGCTTGTGCTCCTCCACAATCAGCAATCGCCCTCTTCCTTTTGAATGTCTGATACACAAGAACAACATTTCAATGGATAAATATGGTATGATGACAGATGGAATATGTACTGAAAATGGATAGGCAGGGCGTATTCACATACATGATGTGTAAACTAAGCTAATGGCAGTTCCACAAAGTAGAAGCAATGCAAAGCATCAGTTGCAAGATATGTGCGAGCAATGTAACCTTGGAAAGTTAGAGCAAGTACCTTGATGGGTGAATAAGATAGGGCATCTTCCTATGACTCCTCCACTAGGGAGCTACATTGACTTAGGTCTCCCTCTAGCTCAGAATCACTGTTAGGATCATATTCTGAGCATGAATCTGTAGGTGGAGAGCGTTTGCATTGCATTGCATCCAGACTTGATTTCAGTCCCTTAATGCCAAGTTTGATAGCCATGGCATTGTTCTGCTTTATTCTTTTCTTGCGCGCAAGCTCATAATCATTATGATGCTGTTCAGAATCTGAGATTCATGAAAACATAAAAAGTAGTCAGATTATCTATGGAATGCATTGTGGATTCAACTCGGAGAGTGTCTCCCTATAAACCCCTGCATATGCAAAGTTCACCTCCCCAACCGTGCTGACCAGACCACACACAGAAATACAAACCCCTTATGTCTCTATAACAGGCAGGCACACATTTCAAAACTAAAGTAGGAACATTAGAATCATATGAAATTCGTATTTGAACAAATAAACTAAGCAATTATGAGTGGTGTAATGTTTAGCTTCAAGGGTGGAGTGTCGGTAGTGCGACACAAAGCAAGTAGGCAGATTGTATTCCATGTAAAAGATCGAAACCTATGTAAAAGCTGGAAATGACACTTCCTTTCTATACAATCCAGTGTTCGTTACCCACACATGATGGAAGAGATCACATAGAGAAATACTATTCACTCATGTCTACGGTTCCAGTATTTAGAAACAAGGTGGTCCACCCTAAAAGAATATTGACAACAAATATGACAAGGCAAGCATAGATGTAGTGAATCAATCGTTTACTTGTGAGCTTATTAGGACAAGTCTACAGAATTGTAACTGCAGTAAGAGACCTTCCAAAATCTGAATGAAGAAGTTTGTCTAGCACTTATTGTTTGCAACTAATCGACGTGAATAATTGGACATTATATCGAATGAGTAAGAAAGACAAGTAAAATTGTCAACAAACCTGGCTTGCAGTAGTAATCTGGGTCAATGTCACTACAACCAACAATCCAAAATGACTAGTTTCTGTTCCGAGGGCCGGAATTTTGAAAACCCTGTGAACTTTAGAGGTACTAAAGATTACCAAAATACATCTGAACCATTAAGTGTAGGTAGAACTGAGCACACAACAAACCCTAATGACAGTCCTGCCTAATGAGTAATGAATCAATTAGAAAATGGGTGATGAGGAGTGGCTGCTGAGTGTTGAGGACGTATCTCAGGATAAATTGGGTTGGCTTGCTGGGTGCTGCACGCCTGAGCCCTGAACGGACTAGGAAGGTAGGCACGATGGCGCGCCCGGGCAGCGGTGACGCTGTTGGGCGAGTGGCTCTTGGCCTCCTGTTAGCCCGGCGTCTCCTCCTAGAGTCATGCCGTTCGGGGACGGCAAGTCGCCGGCGAGGTAGGCGGGGGGGGGGGGCGAGTAGAGATCGGAAGCGCGCAGCAGAACAGGGGGGAATTGGAGCCAGGGACGACCCAAAATCCTAGGGTGGGCCGGCCCACCGTGGGCACCCTGTAGAGATACACACCCGAGCGGCGAACATGGCATTTCGAAACTAATTTAGGAACATTTAGCTGACCAATTAAAACAACTCTGTTTTAATAATATCAGATTCGTATTTGAACATCTAAGCTTGTTTAGCTTGATGGGTGGAGCAGTGTTATTATGACACGAAGCACGTATTCTGATCGTATAGTGATCATAAAAGGGGGAAACTCTAAGCATATTGTTTTAGCAAAAGAGGGTTTCCCCTCCGATTTCTATTAAAGAAACCACCACGGAACCAAAATGATCAATTAAACCCTAAGCATGATCAATTAAACCATATTATGGCTGTGCCATGGCAGATTTGAAGCTGCAGACCGCAGAAATGATATTTAGTATCCATTGTTTGCTTCGAACTAAGAACTAAATTCTAAGAGCTGAAAAGAAAGTAGAGTAACCAAGTTAAGATCTATTTTCTGGTTGAGATCAAAAAGTTGAGGAGATATGAAGTACCACCTCTCTTGCAGCGCCGCGTAGGCATCGGGAGTGCGATGGCTGTCGGTGGCATTGAAGCAGATCTGCGGCGGTAGATGGGTGCATTGGGGGATCAGTCCTGTTGTGGTGGAAGAGAAGGTCGTGTGAGCGCCCCCGGCAAAGAGGACAATGGCGCTGATGAAGAGAGAGGACGCGATGCAAGGCTATTGGTCCATCACCATGGATGAGAAACGTCCATCTCTAGCAGTGGACGACGCGGTCTTGGTAGGCGCTCCGGCATGGTGGAGGACGGTGGCGATGGATGTGGTGGAGGACGGCGGTGATGGATGGGGTGGCGGATGGAGGCTGGTGTGGGGATGGGGTGTTCTAGCGCGGACGGTGTATGAATGGGAAAATGGAGGGAGATGGATAGGGAACCATGTTTTTGGGACGCGCATGTCTGAAATATGGGAAAGTTTCGAACTTAGCCCCCATTTAAAATTTGGACGTCTCGTCGGTTAGGGATAGGACGGTAATCTCGCATCTCGCAAATATTTGCCCAGAGCGATTTCGGGCGAGGAGAGGGTGGTTGGCGCCCATGGTTGGCACCCATGGTGTATGAACGGGGCTGACAGGTAGGGCGGTTGTGTCACATCTGAGTGAAGTTACAAACCTGCCCCTATTGAAAATATTTGCCTACATCGATTTCGGCCGAGTCGAGTTTGTTTTGCCGCCCACCGTGTATGAATGGGGAATGGAGGGAGAAACAGAGGTCTTTCGGACGAGCTTGAATCAAATGTGGTTTGCCGCCCATGTTTAACGCCCACCGTGTCGGAATGGGCTCAGAAGCGGTCGTGTCACGTCTAATTGAAGTTACTAACCTACCCCTATTTAGAGCAGTGGAAACCGGGCCGATGAATTGTCCGTGTAATGAGTAGACAGTAATTTCCATCTCCCAAACACTTGGCTTCGGGCTGCCGACATGGGAGTGGACATTTTGCTGCTTCTTTCGAATTTTGGGACAATAGGCATCCACGTTTACCCTGGCAACTAAATTCGAATCCATTTTGTATTCCTATATGAATCTTTATAAATCATTCTATGTGTTTTTATATATCTTCAAAAGGACGACAAAGATGTATTCCACTATCATATATGAATATGTTTTACAAATGCCGATACTCAAATTCAGAAACTAGAATCCAGTTTAAGGTGAATTCGAATATTTGGAACACTTCATGTCCAACTCAAATGTCACATGCAGCATAATGTGTACTCCCATTTAGATATGTACACAAGCGATGTATCAAGATTCAAATACCGAGTCAATCAACCAAGAATGTACAGAACTAACAGACATATAAACACTTATAGAGTATATGGATCAATAATACCAACTAACATACATAAGCCAGGCCGCTGTACTTTTTTTTGGCTACAACAGCATCCTTTTTTAGCCAGCATCTTGGCCCTTTCCGATGCGTGCCACTTATGGTCCATCTATAGTACTACTATTGTTGAATGCACATTCAGCCCAATTGGCATATTTGTAGGTCTGGCACAGCAATCCAAATGAAATGTCTCCGAGTCTTATCAATTAATACAGACTTGTGCTCAAAAAAATTACAAACCAAAAAACAAAAAAAATTATTCCATGATCTCTAAAACAAATGGTTTGATTGATTACATGAACAGACAACACAAAGGTTATTCAACTATGGAAAGAACATTTCACCTATGATTTACCAAGTAGGAATTTAATTTCCTTTTTTCCTTCAGGACCTTAACAATCTGGTCAGTCTCAGCTTGCTTCATTTTGAAATCCACCAAATATTTAATGGTTGTCTTGAGTACTGCTTGTGATTGTGTTGTTTGCTTCCACAACATGTCAACTTCATCTCTAAGTGCAGAAGCAGAATCTCTTTCTACCACTAGTTTAGCCTCTAGATCATCAGCAGTTGGCAATTCATAATGCACGATTGGGCCGGTGCCACTGCAGTGGGATGATGCAACGTCCATGGGGACCTCGCTCTTTGATCTTGGGCTAACCTGTTTTGCCATTAAAGTTCCGATTGGATTCAGAAAAGTTGAAGTTAGCAAAACATCTCAACTGGGAGTTATAACAGCAAACCAGTTAAACAAACAAGGAATTAAAGAGTTTCAATTGGATGCTGAAAAGTAGTTATTAACATCATTGTAACCCGTTGTTGCAGCAGCAAAGCAGTTAAACAAACAAGTAGATATTTAAGTTAAGGCAAACAGGTAATTCTTAACAGTAAGTATCAAACACATAGATAGGCGCAGTCTACAATATGATTAACAGGTTGTGCCATTATGTAATCAGTAGAAAACTAAATTAAGCCAAGCAACATAATTGAAGAATTTTGCAATAAGTGGCTAACTAAAATTTCGAGAAGTAGGTAACTGAACTTACGCTAGTTCTTTGTACCAATTTCTACTTATTTTATAACTCCCCCAATCAATACTGAACTGACTGAATCTAATGTATCTAATCAAGTTTCTGGTGCAAACGTACAAGCTCATGTTGTTCTTGAGCCTGAAGTGTCTAATGAACAGACTGCTAATGAAGGATTTGATGCAAACATTTTACATGCTCCTGGTGATGAACATATAGTGTCTAATGAGGGATCTAATGAAAGCATTTTGCAAGCTCATTGAAGGATTTAGTGTCTAATGATGATCTACTATGTTGAGAGAGACAGAGATTTGCAGGCATTGATGACAAGCAAAGTATAGTGCATTTTCATAGCTTGAGGAAACGTCGAGGCCATCTACCAGAAAGTCCATGTATCATGACAACATAGCATAAATACTTTTCTAATCTGTTGTTCGAAACTATTGGCATACTTGTGCAGGATAGATATATTGATATGCAGTTTGCGCACTGGTTATACGTGCAATTACACTTTGATATTTTCAGCCAGAGAATGAATAATTCAAGCAGGTACAGACCATGTTTGTAGTCCTTGTACACCATGTTGCATTTTGTGTTTTTTGGTGCTTGCATCATTTAGTGTTTATAATCTGAACTACTTTGGATCATTAGCTGGTTTTCAAAGTGCATGTAGCTTCACATTTCTCAAGTTATGTTGATTTCCGGAGTGCAAGTGCCTTCGTATTTTTTAAGTTAAATGTTCGCCCCTAGTAACTTGAATTCATGGATCAGCCACTGCACACAAATCATGCACGAATGCCAGTACGAATTAAATGAAATGCAGGGACTTACGCTAGCTCGTTGTACAGGCTCACTGCAGCTCTGCTTGCGCTTGGGATGTTCCATGTACAAGTCCATGTTACCACTTGCTTGGATGTGCAGGCCTTGTGCTCCTTGCATCGCCCCTCTGCATTTTTGACATGGCGAATGGTTGATCAAATAAGAGGAATCGACCTTGATGTTGTACCGGAGGACAGATACTTACAAGGTTATACGGGTGTGCAGGATGTGTACCAGATCCCGTAGCACCGTCATGCTTCACTAAAAAATGGATTTGCTTGTTTCAGATGATATCACCAGAAGAAATAAGAGTTAAAGTCAGAGTTGCATATGCGTGTAAGCTAAGAGAGCGGTGAAAGGATATCCAAACATCGTCAGAATAGTGCACAAGGGAGTGATGTGTGGATAACTAGACCGGGCCGGTGTTTGGGCATGCTCGCCTAGCTAGAGTGCGGGTCACTTCAGAGCCATTGAAGGTGATGCGCTGGCATTGGCTGGCCACGCACGGATGCAGATCTTGAGTGGCAGCAGAGCGCTACGATGCGGTGGACGAGACCGTTAGTGAAGCCCCAACGGCCTCGGGGGCGGAGGTGCGACAATGTGCTCGGTGAAGTAGCCCCGGTGAGCTGGGAGACGACGTCGGTGAAGCGCACCTGATGCGGTGTAACTCGGTGTCTATGAGGCACGTCGGTTGCGGCGGTCGACGTTGTCGGTGGACCACTCGATGCGGTGGACGAGGGCGTAGATGAGGTAGCTCCGATGCGGTGGTGAAGCGCGACCGTCGTCTTCGTCGTCCTCGTCCGGCACAGAGGTGGGGAACGGTGGGAAAAGAGACAAGACGAGGGGCGATTCAAGGGATGGCGGCAAATTAGGGATTTGAGCAATCTGGGCGCGGAAGGGGACGGTGGAGAAGAGAGTTTTGCAGGGCTGGAATTTGGGCTGCCAGATATTTCAATTCCGAAACTGGAAGCGCAAACTTATATTGTCGTCGTCCTTTTTTGGGGGGGGGGGTGGGTGGCTGGGTGCTAACGCGTCGTCCGACACACTGACCACCCCGACAGGACTATGCTTCGGTGCCTTAAGGCACCTGCCTTTGTGTCCATGACATGTGGGCCCAACAGGTGGCTGGCCCACATGTCAGTCACCCAAGGGCAGTTGCCTTTAAGGCACCAAAGCAACGTCCACCCCGACATGACCCTGGTCTGCCTGGTGCGCCTACATTTGAGAATGCAAACAAATCTTCTTTCATATGCAAACGAATCTGTATGTATTACCATGCCCGTGTTTTCCTTGCAATAATTAGTCATTCGAAACGAGATGCTCCATCCGTTCACTTTTGTAAGTCGTTTCAGACAACTTAAAATGAACTGTTTTGCACATTGTCTGAAATGTCTTCAAGGTCTTATAAAAGTGAACAGTGGGAGTACTATAAATTAATTAATGAGGAGTTATTTGAAAAAAAATCAAAACGGTACCCACGCTAACGTGGATTAGAGTGTGTCACATAATTAGTTATTTGAATTAGAGTGTGTGTCACGTAGTTAGTTATTTGAATTAGAGTGTGTTTCACGTAGCGATCTCCAATTCTAACGTGGATTTCGCATTTCACTGTATCCATGCTACTTTTTTAATACAAATTCATATGTATATGATGAACACCATGGTAGTGAGAAAACTTTTGGATGGATTCAAACATATGACCTACAAAATAGCACAACAAATTGAGTCAATGTCAACTTTTCGAAACTTAGTATGGCACGAATTCGAAATAATTACCCATATACCTGGTCCTCGGTTCAAATCTTACAATGTACACCGAATTGAAACATCGATATTAAGTCTCGTACTATGTACATTCAAATGTTGTTTTTAGCCCCCCCCTCCCCCCCGCACAAACGCTACATACTTCCTGTATCGGTCAATCGTCCTCTCCTAACCACCTTTGGAAGCTATCGGTTTCCAACACACGTTCATTCTTTCTCTCCATGTTTCGATCTCTAAGTCTCTCAACTACACAACCCCTTTTTCCACTCCTG